>NC_054486.1:82965422-83179714 GCF_017639515.1 Carcharodon carcharias
TCTGGGAAAATTGCTGAGCAGGTCCCAGTGCTGGCGCGTCTGGGCTTGGGACGCTCATTTCATCCTGATGTCAGGATCCCAAAGCCCGTGTAAAATCCTGCCCATTAATTCTATTCCTCTCTCCCACATGCCGTCAGACCTGCTGAGTATTTTCAACATTTCCTGTTATTGTTTCAGATTTCCAGCATCCGCAGCATTTTGCTTTTGTAACTCGGCTGAGAACTGGCCTTAGGCTTCTGTATCAAGTATAATACTCACTACCCACAAATAAGTCAACTAGTGGTCTGCTACGAAAAATGTTTGACATTACTGGTATTATTTGCCTTTTGAAGTGACACAAGGGACAGAGGAATTCACAAGTAACGTCCTGTAACAATGGGCAAGAATTTACCTCCTGTGGGCAGGCGTGCGATGACATTGGGTGAGCATCCCGAAGTCATCGTGCACTCGCGTGATATTTCAGCCAGTAGGCACACTCGAGAGTCAGCAGCCCGCCCGCCATTAATCAATTGATTTAAAGCTATTGTTCGCTGCCAGTCCAACCTTACAGTGGGCAGGTGGGTGAATCGCCAGGTGGCCTTTGGATTTTTTAGGAAACCTCATCCACGGGTGGGATGAGATTCCCAACATTAATTTTTAAAAATAAAAATGTTTTGACAGCATTTTTATTATGTCCTTGTTCATGTGCGTGAGTCCTATGTGGGGACATTTTTCTCACATTCTCAAAAGCTTTATTTCTGATTTTAAACTTCTTCAACTCCCTGAGGTAGCTCCCTGCCTCCAGGGAGCTTTCAGTGCGTGCACCCCTGCGCATTCGCAGACATTTGCGCTCGCACTCCTTGTGTCAACCACGACACCCCCCCCCCCCCCCCCCCCCCCCCTACTCCCTGGCAGCGTTGAGCTTCTCAGTGCATTTTTCACACTGGCTCACTGTTAATTGGCCAGCCAGTGTGAAATTGCAGTCAGGGGCCGATCGCGGGCGGCACACCATTTCCCAGCCACTCCCAGGCCTGCCCGCCGCACCTGCCCGACGACCTGAAAATCCTGCCCGTTATTCCACCAGGACACAAAATGCCAGGTGACATTAAAGGTAAGGTCTTATTTCGGTTCATAGGCTTACTTATGGAAGTGTTGGCCTTGAATCATAACACAGACCAAACTGGAACCTAACAGTATACCGTAAAAACTACTCACGTTTAAGAGAAGACAACAAAATTAGAGAACATGACAAATGTTAACGTTTCAATTAAGTACTTTTGATAATAACTTGTGAACAATAGGAACACATAGGAAATAAGAGCAGGAGTAGGCCATTCGGCCCCTCGAGCCTGCTCCGCCATTCAACTAGTTCATGACTGATCTTCTACCTCAATGCTATTTTCCTGCACTATCCCCGTATCCCTTGATATCTTTAATATCTAGAAGTCCATCGAGCCAGTTAGATTTATTCAAAAATTTGAACAATAGAAAAAAGCTATCAACTAAGTGAAAAGGATAAGGAAATTGAGATCTGCTCCCTGATTGAGGAAGCAACAGAAAATGTTTCCCGTCCTTTTAAGCGGACAGAAGCAGAGAAACAGGATTACAAAACAATTATCAATGAATTTGAGAGGCATTGTGGGGTAAGTAGAGACGAAATATGCAAGAAAATGACATTTTATTATAGGAAATAAGTGAAATCTGTATAAAGGCCAGAATTTCATACTCCCCCGCCAGTGATTTTCCCATGGGAAGGGGGCACACGGGGGGAGCGTGAAATTGAAGGAACATGATTCTCTCTGGGTTCCTGCCCAACCTGACCTTGCAGTGGTTTCACAGTGGGACGGGCAAGGCCTCAGACAGGAGGCACACCATTTCCCCAAATGAAGCCTTTAAGTGGTCAGTTATTGGTCACTTAATGGCCATTTCCCACCCAGCCTCAATTTCTAGGCTGCCAGGAGGATTTACCTTGTGTGGGGGAAGCCTGAAAATCAACAGACTTAGATCTCTGGTGGGAAGTTGGGGAGGGTGGGGGGCCTCCATTAGAAGCCCCCTTCTGAAATTGGGTTTAAGGTCCCTTAAGCTCTGATGGCGTCCAGACCTTCCTTCTTCCCCCCCAACCCACACTGACACCCTAAGTGACCCCTTTGCACCCTGTCCAGATCAATCTTACCATCCCTGCCCTGGGATCCCTTAAACTGACTTTGGCCTCTGGTGCTGGGACTTAGTCTCAGGCATGTTGCACACTTCCTCTTCTGTCCACTGCAGGGACTGGAGAGCTGCCGGCCAATCAGAATGGGAGGAAGACCTGCCTGCAGCCAACTGACATTCATTAGAGTGTGAAATGGCTGCGGGGCACTCTGAGTCGGCGGAGGACGGGTTCCCCACAGGCTCTTCAGAAAGGAAACCCTGCAATCTGAAAAATTCAAAAGTTTCATCATAATCATGCACTTTAGCTGAGTGCTGCAAATATGGTACACTGTGTGATAAAACGTTTTGTGACCAGATCAAGCAAGGTGTACAGCCTTTGGTTCAGTCCTGACCTTACAATTGAGAAGGCAATACGACATGTATTGGGGACATGAGGGGTATAGGTGTGGGAGTGACAAGATAAGTCATTGCAGGTGATTCTTCATGATGGCAAAGAAAGGCAGTATTAAGCTTCCTAACAGACTAAAATCTCAAGGAAAAATCAATAAATAGCCCTTCACATTTAAGGCATAAAAATAAAATGATTTGGATGCTCTTACTTTCAGAGAATCCACAAGATCCTGCACAAGAAACAGTCGTCGCAGCTCTTTGACAGTACTGTTTACATACACCAGCGCAGAATCGGCATACTTTTGAATCTGCTCTTCAGAGAGGGTAGCGTCCATATCCAAGTAAGATCTGTCAATACAAAGAATTATAATTTAAACAGAAAAAGGACAACAAATTTGGGGGTTGAGTGCTTTGCTAGAAGACTCAAGGGAATAACAAGCCATCTTTATACAACCTCGAAATTAACCCCTTTAAATCATGGTAGAATCTACTCCATTTTGTAATTCATCAAAGCAGCAATGTCCTGCATCATCAGTTGACCATTCATATTGTTACGTAAATTGAATCAATGTTTATGTACCATTCACAAATGATACAAAGATTAGGTAGTGTAAAAAGCGTCAAATCTAAAATCTAAAACAATGATTCATGTAGTTTTAAATTGAAGTAATTATAGTATATTATTGTTTCAACTACCAATCAGTAAAAGGTACTGTACTTATTTTACATCAATTTTGTTTTCTCCGGCTGTATGCCGCCCAAACCTCACCAGACTAGTTCCCAAACAAAAGGTAAGGCAGCAATCTGATCTCCCAGCTTTCAGTGCCACAAACTCTGTTGCCTGGTCACTCTCTCTCCCTAACAACTTTGAGGCTGATCCAGATTCTTCGCAACCTTGACACTGAGGCAACCTTCCAACCTCACATCCACGCCATCACTAAGACCACCTATTTTCATCTCCATAACATTGCCCAACCTCCACCCCGCCTTATCATCTGCTGCTGAAATCCTCACCAAGGTTGTAATCTTTAGGCTTGACTATTTTAATGCACACCTGGCCATCTGCCATGCTCTGCCATCCGTAAACTTGATACCATTCAAAATGCTGCTGCCTATGTCTCTACTCACAACCAGGTCTCATTTACCCATCACCTTGGTGCTCACTGATCTACACTGGCTCCCAGTTAAGCAATGCTTTGATATTAAAATTATCATTCATGTTTTCAAATCTCTATGTAGATTTATCCCTTCTTGTCTTTGTAATCTCCTCCAGTCCAAAAACCCTCTCAGGAATCTGTGCTCATCTAATTCTGGCCTCTTGGACATCCCTGATTTTAATTGCACATCATTGGTAGCATGGGCCTTAAGCTCTGGAATTCCCTCTCTAAACCTCTCTAACTCGCTTTCTGCCTTTAAGGCACTCCTTAAAAACTACCTCTACGACCAAGCTTTTTGTCATCTGCTCTAACATCTCCTTAAAACAAAAAAAGTAACACGCAGCAGGTCAGGGAGCATTTGTGGAGAGAGAAAAATAGAGTTAATGTTTCAGATCAATAACCTTACATCAGAACTGTTACCTCCGTTTCTCTCTCCACAGTTGCTGCCTCACCTGCTCTGAGTGATTCCAGCGTTTTCTGTTTTCATTTCAGCTTTTCAGAATCTACAATATTTTGCTTTTGCACTAATATCTCTTTGTGTATCTTGGTGTCATATTCTGTTTTATCATGCCCATGTAGCACCTTGAGGCATTTTATTACATTAAAGGTACTTTATAAATACAAGTTGTTGTTGTTGCTCTCTATCCAACCAACTAGATTTATCAATCCTGTTTACTCTTTTTACTCTTCAGTTTTGCAAGATCAAACTTTCAACACACACAGCTGTGCCAGCAAAGAGCATCACACCATAGTAACCTTCAGTCATAAATTCCATACATTTCTACTTATTTCTCCTGTCTATACATATTCAAAGTTTTGCACCTTCATAAACCTTTACACCTCACCCAAGATTCAGGGGCCTAGCACCCATTTTTCACTCTAAAACAGATGGCTATAAATTGAAAATGTCACCCAATGTATTCACACAGGGTATGGCAAATAAAAACAAAATTGTCTCCTGTTGCAGCATCTTTCAAAGATTGGACACAATTTACCCAATTGCATGTTGTCTCGTATGAAGAAAACAACTTGCATTTATAAACCACCTTTCACAACCACAGTGCATCCCAAAGCGCTTTACAGCCAATGAAGTACCTTTGAAGTGTAGTCACAGTTGTAATGCAGGAAATGCAGCAGCAAATTTACACACAGCAAGCTCCCACAAGCAGCAATGTGATAATAAATAGATAATCTATTTTGTGATGTTGGTTGAGGGATAAATATTGGTCAGGACACTAGAGATAACTCACTTGCTCTTCTTCAAAGTGACATGGGACCTTTTATATCTCGTGAGAGAACAGATGGTTTCTTGTTTAACTTCACATCTCCAACAGTGCAGCACTTCCTCAGTACATAAGCACAAAAATCAAGGCTGATGCACAAATCCTGGAGTGGGGGTTGAACCCTAAACCTCCTGACTCAGACACAAAAGTGATACCTGCTGAGCCACTGCCGACTCCTCAAGACAGAGCTGAATAACCAAGAGTAACCTGGAACTTCCCCTCCTCCCAAAATTAAAATTACAGATGGTTAATAGAAAGGAAGAAAGCTGTCGACCACAGGAAGATATCAATGTACTGATCAGGTGGGCAGAAAACAGACAAATGGAAAATCCGGAGAAGTGTGAGGTAATGCATTTGGGAGGCCAAACAAGGCAAGGTGGTATAAATGGTAGGAATACGGAATAGTATTACTGAAAATTAAAGAAGAACAGAGAGACTTTGGAGTGTATGTCTACAGATCCCTGAAGATAGCAGGACAGTTAGGTAGGGTGAACTAGAAGGCATATATGGAATACTTTCCTTCAGTAGCCAAGGCTGAGAGTATAGCAGCAAGGAGGTAATGCTAGAACTGTACAAAAATACTTGTTAGACCACAGCTGGAGTAATGAGTAGATTTCTGGTCTTTGCAGTATAGGAAGGACGTGATCACAATAGAGAGTACAGAAGAGAATGATGAGGATGTTGCCAGGAACTGAAAATATTAACTATGAGGAAAGAATGGATAGGTTGGGGCTGTTTTCTTTGGAATAGAGGATGCTGAAGGGAGGTTTAATTGAGGTGTATAAAATTATGAGGGGCCTAGATAGAGTGGATAAGAAGGGCCTATTTCCATTAGCAGAGAGGTCTATAACCAAGGAGCATAGATTTGAAGTAATTGGTGGAAGGGTTAGAGGGGAGTTGAGATGGTGGGGTTCTGAACTCACTGCCTAAAACCCTCATTGCATTTAAAAAGAACACTTGAATATGCTGTAACCTACAGGAATATGGACCAAAAGCTGGAAAGTGTGATTTGACTGGGTGGCTTTTTCAGCCTGAACGGGTGGGATGGACTAAATAGCCTTCTTTTGTGCCACAAATCTTCCTTTGTTTCAATGCTAATCTGTGGAACTAGGGACACACTATTTCAAACAGTCTTTGACTATATTTCAGTATATGCATCCCAACACCATTCATATTGCTGGACTATACTCAAGCATCATCAAATCATATACCAAGAAAGCTGAGCCTATAGACAAGTTTTTTAAATTAAATTTTAAGATTGCTTGAGTGCAGAATCTGGGATGGCATTCCAGTGCAATTGTCAAGGAATTCTGCATTGTCAAAACTGTTGTTCTTCAGTTGAGAGGTTAAATTGTAGTTTTTGTTTGTCCAGTGTATAGGCAGATCGCTGGGTGTCCTTTTTATAATTCTTTCACGGGTTGTGGGCATCATTGGCTAGGATAGAATTTATAGCCCATCCCTAGTTGCCCTTGAGAAGGCGGTGTTGGCCACCTTCTTGAGCTGCTGCAATCCATGTACATACACCCACAGTGCTGTTAGGAAAGGAGTTCCAGGATTTTGACCCAGTGGCAGTGAAGAAATGGTAATACAGTTCCAAGTCAGGATGTTGTGTGGCTTGGAGGGGAACTTCAAGGTGGCAGAAGTAGCGGGTTTGGAAGGTGCTGCTGAAGGAGCCTTGGTGAGTTGCTGCAGTGCATCTTGTAGATGGTACCTACTGCTGCCACTGTGCATCAGTAGTAGAGGGAGTGAATGTTTAAGGTGGTGGATGGGGTGCCAATCAAGTGGACTGTCTTGTCCTTGATGGTGTCGAGCTTCCTGAGTGCTATTGGAACTGCAAACATCCAGCAAATGGAGAGTATTCCATCACACTCCTGATCTGAGTCTTGTAGATGGTGGACAGGCTTTGGGGAGTCAGGAACTGAGTTACTTCCCATCGAATTCCCAGTCTCTGATCTACTCTTGTAGACACAATTTTTATATGGCTGGTCCAGTTCATTTTCTGGTCAATGGTAACCCTGACCATGTTGATAGTGGGGGATTCAGTGACGGTAATGCCATTGGATGCCAAGGGGCAATGGTTAGATTCTCTCTTGTTGGGGATGGTCGTTGCCTGGCACTTGTGCGACATGAATTTTACTTGCCACTTATCATCCCAAGCCTGAATATTGTCCAGGTACTGCTACGTAAGAACACAGGCTGCTTTACATCACTCGCAGCCAAAAACATATAAAACACATTAACTGCTCAGCATTCAGGCTGTTTGTAAGATATCACACATGAAAAAAATGCTGCTGTGTTTCACTAGACAGCGGTTGCTATTCTTCAGAAATTAATTATATTGTGCGAAACTCTTTTATGTTAAAGACATTACAGATATGCAAGTATTATTTTATTATGACTATCCTTATGTTAATATTCTGATAAGTTTCAGATCTAAAACTTGTGAATGATGAAGGGAGTGTTATCATTTGACACAACAAAAGAATTACAGGTTACGTTATTGAGGGAAAAGATGAAGGGACTGTGCACTTACTTAAAGGGATGTCCTTCATCAGTCTTCTGCACAGCCTGTAACACTGATTTATAAATTCTGAAGCTGATTGTAGCCGAGAGTGCTGCGAGTGCCAGGTAGGCTATGACACTCACAACGCTGAATTGGGTCAGTGAAAACAGCAGGAGCAGCACACTTCCAAAGACAATTCCTGTCTGCTTGATGTCATGCCAATACAGAAGATCAATAACTGTGGAAGAAAGAAGAGCGAATAAGATAAATCTAATTCAAGATCAATTATTGTGAATAATAATGAGCGTACCTGGAATATAAAACAAAATGGGGTTGGGTATAGTCAAGTCTTCCGCATGCCCCTTTGGCCTGATTTGTTTATCTTCTTATCCTCATTCCCATTCCAAGCAGCAGATTTCACTCAATGTATGAAGAAAACATCACCAGAAAATATAACTTTTTACTGTCCACGCTACAGATTATTACTGCGAAAGAAATCAGAAGTTTAAAATAAAAAAAACTTAGAAAATTTGATGTCTCCTTGTTGCACGGCTGAAATGTTTAGAGATGAGAACCCTTTAAAGGCCTATTATGAATATGAATTATAGTGAAGACTGTGAATTAATTCATGCCCTATGAAAATATGTAAACTCCATGTAAAAAATGGACCAATAAACTGGACCATCATCAACATGAAATGATCCTAACAAGATGATTTTAATGGGTTTGCAAACAGAAATAACTAGCTAGTAATTTTATTATTAAGTATGAGTAATTCAAATTCAAATTCTAATACTGCGTTGCAATTAGTACTTAAACATAGGAAAATAACTGCCTTCTTTAGGTGATTTATTGCTAACAAAGACATGATTAGCAAGTACTGAAAAGAGAAGCAGCATTACTGCTGATGACATTTGATTAAGTTCTCCATGTAAGGAAGATCATTGTTCATTGAACTAATAGAAAATAGTTAGCCAGATTGAAGACTTCATGTAGGCAATAGCCAATTGTGCAGTCCCATAGGCAGCTGTTCTAGATCCATTGTTCATTACCCTGTTCTTGAGTATTTAAAAAAATTGCAATATGCAAATATAAGGAGTACAAAGGAACTTGATCACCTTAAAAGGATCCAGATAAACTGATCACATGGTGAAAGGAAAGGTAGGTTATTTTTAAAAAGGGAAAACTATAAACATTGTAATCGGTGGTCATTAGGAAATGTATAAAATGAATAATATTTGGGTGTTATTATTGATTGTCAGAGGTTCACTAGATTGATTCCAGAGATGCGGGGCTTGTCTTATAAGGAGAGATTGAGCAGTTTAGGCCTATACACGCTAGAGTTTAGAAGGATGAGAGGTGGTCTAATTGAGGAATATAAGATGCTAAAGGGGATAGACAAAGTAGACGTGGAGTGGATGTTTCCCCTTCTGGGGCATTCTAGAATGAAAAGCCATAGTTTCAGGCTAAGGGGAGGTAGATTTAAATCAGAGATGAGGAGGAGTTACTTTTCTCAAAGGGTCGTGAATCTGTGGAATTCATGATCTCAGAGTGCAGTGGATGCCGGGACGCTGAATAAATTTAAGGAGGAGATAGGCAGATTTTAAATTAGTAATGGGTTGAAAGGTTATGGGAGAGGGTGTGAAATTGGAGTTGAGGCCAAAATGAGATCAGCCATGATCGTAATGAATGGCGGGGCAGGCTCGAGGGGCTGGATTGCCTCCTCCTGCTCCTAGTTCTTATGTTATGTTCTTATGCACTGATACTCCAAACAACATGACAATGTTATCAACAAGGGTAATGAGGTGGATCTCAAAGGTATTTAGTCCAACTAAATTATCTTAACCCAATATAACTTGATTAAGACCATATTTGGAATATTGTGCAGCTTTAAACATCCTTACCTTTAAAAGAACATTGCTCCATTTAAGAAAGTTCAGAATGATTTTGATATCTATGGTTCTAAATTATACAGAGACATATACAAATTTGTTTTGATACAGAAATATATTATTGTGAGGCATGTAAGATATGGATACAAACAACAACTTATATTTATTTATGTGTAATGTCTCAGATCATTAAACTTGGCATGATAGGTCCTAAGCTGCTAGGAATGCCATGTTGTAGAATGTAAATATTCAGAACTGAACCATGGAACATTAAACCGTCTTTCTGAAATTAGTTTGGAATAGTGAAAGGGAGGAATATTAGAGCCTATTTCCACAGGTATTCTAAGAAAAGGGGAAGAAAATGCAAGATGACCAAGTGGGATTAATTAGGCCCTAACTCAATATCTGTATTTGCTACTGCAACTAACCATTGATTATGAGTTTACCAAGTGGGAAATCATAGCAAATACATACATTGCCAACCTTTTCAAAAGGTGGGTGAAGCTATAAGAGATATTGTGGAAGATGTGGATAACAAAATAATTGATGAAATTAAACAAATCAAAAGAAAATTATTCTAACAATTTTACTATACCACGTTATTGGGTAAAATTTGAAGACAAGATGCTACTACATTTTACACTGAGCAATTAACTTTTGGCACAACATAATGCTGAGAGAAAATTAGGTTAACCAGTGTACTCTTGAATTCAGAGGTTCATAATTAAAATTAATGAATGGCGGAAAGGAAAGAACTGAAATAAACATAATATATTACGAATGAGTAACAAATTGAATTCTGAGCCTTACAAATTGAATTAAATCAGTCTGCATTACTCTGAAAAATGTTACCAAGCCGAAATGCCTCATAATCACCAAATGTACATATTGAGATAATAATGATCTGATTAAAAACTGCTGTCACATTCCTCTAAAACTTTTCCCCATAAAACTTTGGAGCCCGACATTATAACTAACAACATTTAAATTAGGTATCATTCTGGTTATTATGAGAGAGAGAGTGAGAGAAAAACTTTCATTTAGATAGTACCTCTTATGACATCAGTACATTCCACAGCCATTTAAGTGCTTTTGAAATATAATCACTTATGCTATAGGAAACATGGCAGCCAATTTGCAGAGAACACGGTCGCACAACAACAAGATAATGACCAGATCATTTGTCTACGTGCGGTAGGATGAAGGTCAGGATGCTGGAGAAAATCCCTCTCTTCCTTAAATGGTGCCATGGGATCTGTTACGTTGAACAGGTGTAACAGAATAGATGGGACCTCGGTTTAACTTGTCATCCAAAGGACGGTTCAGGGACCACAACTGCAAGTTGCATTTCATGTGCGGACGTACACTTGTATAATTTACACAGTGTTTTGTATTAAATAAACAAAAAAATATATATATTTTTATTTATTTATTTATTTTTTTACATCTTTTATGCTCTCCCCACCCCCACTAGAGCTATACCTTGAGTGCCCTACCATCCATTCTTAATTAGCACATTCGTTTAGATAATATCACCAACTTTAACTTTAACACCTGTGTTCTTTTGTATTATTGTTGTTGACATCTTTTGATGATCTGCTTCTATCACTGCTTGTTTGTCCCTACAACCACACCCCCACTCCACCTCTCTCTCTCCGCCCCCCCACACACACACCTTAAACCAGCTTATATTTCAACTCTTTCTTGGACTCGAACTCAAGTTTTGTCGAAGGGTCATGAGGACTCGAAACGTCAACTCTTTTCTTCTCCGCCGATGCTGCCAGACCTGCTGAGTTTTTCCAGGTAATTCTGTTTTTGTTTTTGTTTTGGATTTCCAGCATCCGCAGTTTTTTTGTTTTTATCTCTGTGTACTAAAAATTTTGGTTGTTTCCCCTTCAGCTACCTCACTTCACCCTAGTTATTAAGAAGTCAACAATTACTCCAAGAACTTTTTCTTGATCCATTAAGGGCACTCATATATATCTAACCCAAAACAATGATGCTGTGTTATCTGTATTAAAGGACATCTGCCAGAAATGGCCCATTCCCTTAATGTGTTCAGACCGTCCTACAACCTGTTAACTTTTTTAAAATTATTGATCTCTAAACGTGATTGTGCCAGCTGTGAATTTAAGAAGGTTCCATTTATTTCCTAACCTAAATAATTGATGAAAACATGAAGCAGCAACAGCCCAAACATGGAGCCTTATGAAACTCCACTCAACCATGCCCCATTCAGTTCCACATCCATTAATGACAATCCTCTACATACAACACCTTAACCAATTACCTATTCAGCATATCTGCCTAATTCCCCATAAAATCTAAATTCATCCAATAACCTCCTATATGGTACTTTGTCAATTGTATTATGGAAACCAAGGTATACAGCATCAACAACAGTACCATTACCCACGCTTTTGGTCACATTCTCAATGACCTTAATCAGGCCACCGAGGTAGGAACTACATTTTCTAAACCCATATTGGGCAGCCCCAATAACTTTCTATTTGATTATAAAACACTTCCTACATGATGCTTTCCAACAGTTTCACTACAAGAGACATCAACTTCAATGAATGCATGAGCCAGTAGCTCAAATACAACATTCACCCCCACCCAATTTTTTTGGCACTCTGGAAAAATTGAATCAAGCCCACTGTCCTATCAGATTTAAACAGCTGAATTGTAGCATTATGTTCTATTAAAGCAATTTAGGTCCGAACACCTGGGACCACTACAGAGAAGTGATAACTGATGCAAATCTATTTAGCTCATTCCATATCTTTATTATCATATGTAACATGTCCTGATAAATTTCTCAAAGGACCATAACATAGCTAAAGAAATTCTGCTACTGTTAGTACAATTATCCATTATCTTTCCTTCTAATACCTTTTTTTTAAAAAACATGCCATAAACAGGTTGATGTATTTTGGCTGGTATATTTTGTCAGCAATTTTATCTATTAACTATTCTCCTTTAAGCAAAATGGACACCACGATGATTAGTGAACAAACAGGCTGGGCAGATTTTCATGGAGGAGGAGATAAGGTCGAGTCGACCTGGCAGACCGGTCTCCTTTAAAAGGGCCCCCCCAGATGCCATATTTTCCTTCTAGAGAGGCAAGGATGGGGTAGAGTTAGACCCATCGCCTCTGGAGACCCAAGGCAGCAACGAAGGCGGACAAATGGTCAGGCCAGCAGGCTAGAATGCCCACCTCTGTTTACTGAAACATTGGCCTAGTTGTAAGAGTGAATGTTAGGCCCTCAAACCCTCACCCCACATGCCACACCATACCCTATGCCCTTCCGTGATCTTCATATCCTCCATAACCACTCATCCAGTATCCACCATGGGCAGGATGTCTTTGAAATGGACATTAGAAAAACTTAAATCTAATAAAACACACTTTGTACTGAAAAAAATCTCAATATAAAACCCATTCAATCTCAAGTGTAACGTCTATTTCACTAACAACATCAAAGACAGATAATCCTTTAATAACCTCTTAAAACTGTTTGTCAAAATGTGAATGCGGCCTCCTGCTAAGATAAATAGTTCTGGACCTTTTGAAACTCAACCAAGCTTTTGCAACAGGCTCAGCTATAATAAAAAAGCCTGGGAAATGTAAACAATTGAGTCTACTGAAACTGAGAAACCAGATGGCTTTTTTCTTTCTAAGCTACAACAGGTGTCCTGTCAATCAAAGCAGTCAGGGGAAATGTTTTCAGAAATCCTACAAGAGTTTGCATTCAGGACAGCATCCTGGAAAGTTAATCTTTTCAGGAGAGAAATGAAGTACCGAATACTGGTGAAAGTAAAGGAGGAAGGAGAATAAAATTCTGCATAATATTGTAAGAGTTTAACCCTGTCATACTCTTGGTGTAATGCTGTACCACAGTGGTTGTATTTCTAAAATGACAGCAAGATTAAATTTGAAGAAACACAAAACTCAGCTGTCTTATTCCAGATGTTAAATATAACTCGTCTATAGTCAAACATTAAATTGCCCTTTCAAAAGATTTTACTGTGGTTTTTACTGCTCAAAGGGCATCCTTTGGTTAATCTAGCCCAACTGACAGTGACAGTCTTCTGTCTTGTAAGATGATAGTTTGCACCAAGGCGGTCAATTTGGTGTTTAGCATCGCCTGGAGTGGCTTAGGAGCCCCACTCTGGCATGACAGTCTCTGCTGCATTTGCTGCAGTGGAAGACAGTGGGCTGAGAAATGTGCACAATTCATTGGCCTCTGTTTTCTCTGGGCCCTCTTCTTGACCAGCTGAGCTTTTCATTTCTGCTTGCCTCTTCCAAAGCCCTTCCTAACAGTCAGCCTCCTGAGGTCACAGCTGTCAGCCACTGTCTTTCAGTTCTCAGTGTCCATCATCAACATACCTTACTTGCAGGTGTCCATGTAGCAGAGATATGGACACCTAGAAGGTCATGACCCAGTGGCTAGGTTACTGTATAGAAGGTCTTTAGGTATACTGCTGTCATCAGCCTGATGAAGGTGACCAAGCCAGCGCAGATATCATTGGCTTAGCAATGAATGTATGCCAATGAAATTAGCATCCTCCAGGACCTCTGAGTTGGTGACCATGTCCTGTCAAGAGATGCCAAGGATATGCCTGAGACAGTGAAGGTGGGAACAGTTCAGCCTTTTTACCTGCATAGCACATGTTGTCCAGGTCTCACCACTGTAGAGCAGTGCGCTGAGGATATAGGCTTGGTAGACCCTCAATTTGGTGTTCTCAGTCAGGTTCCACACCCTCTTACTCAGCTTGGACATAACAGCTGCAGCTTTTACAATGCGTGTGTTGATTTCAGCATCAAGTGACAGATTGCTGGTGATTGTGGAGCCTAGATATGTGAAGCTATCAACAACCTCCAATGTCACATTGTCAATGCAGATAGATGGCAGTATGGCAACATCCTGGACCATGACATTTACATTTCTGATGCTGATGGTTAAACCAAACTCTTTATAGATGTGAGATAGCCTGTCCATTTGCCACTGAAGGTCTTCCTTGGCATGGAACATTGGTGCAGCATTGTCAGCGTAGAACAACTCTCTGAAGGATGTTCTTGCTATAGAGGGAGTGCAGCGAAGGTTTACCAGACTGATTCCTGGGATGGCAGGACTGACATATAAGGCAAGATTGAGTCGGTTAGGATTATATTCGCTGGAGTTCAGAAGAATGAGGGCGGATCTCATAGAAACCTATAAAATTCTAACAGGACTAGACAGGGTAGATGCAGGAAGGATGTTCCCGATGGTGGGGGAGTCCAGAACCAGGGGTCACGGTCTGAGGATACGGGGTAGACCATTTAGGATTGAAATGAGGAGAAATTTCTTCACCCAGAGAGTGGTGAGCCTGTGGAATTTGCTACCACGGAAAGTAGTTGAGGCTAAAACATTGTATGTTTTCAAGAAGGAGTTAGATATAGCTCTTGGGGCAAAAGGGATCAAAGGATATGGGAAGAAAGTGGGAGCAGGCTGTTGAGTTGGATGATCAGCCATGACCATAATGAACGGTGGAGCAGACTCAAAAGGCCAAATGGCCTTCTCCTGCTCCTATTTTCCATGTATGTTTCTGTGTATGTAGGACATGGTGGACCTTTATCTTGGATCTCAGGTGAGAAACACTGAATAGCATTCTGTCAGTTCTGGTATGTAAGCAGACACCCTTGTCGATGACCTGAAGGCAAATGACGGTCGCAAAGAGAAGAATATGCCAAAGAGTTTCGGAGCCAGGACACAACCCTGTTTGACCCCACAGTATATCTTGGAGGGTTCTAATGTTGGCCTGTGATAGCTGACCTTACCCATCATGTTGTCATGGAAAGAGAAGCTCACACCAAGTGAATTTTCTCCAGCAGCTTAAAAAGACTGCCTCTGCTCACGTGGTCCAATGCCTTGGTGAGATTGATGAAGGCAATATACAGTGGCCTCCTTTTTTTCATGGCATTTCTCTTGCAGCTGCTGGACATGTCAATTGTAGATCTTCCAGTTCTGAAACCACACTGTGATTCAGTGTAGTTGAATTCAGCCAGGATCCACAGTCTGACAAGGGCAACACAGGCAAATACTTTTCCCACGATGCTCAGCAGGGAAATGCCTCGATAGTTATTACAATCACTGTAGTTATGCCTGTTCTCATACAGAGTCACAATCTTCGCATCATGCACAACCTGGGCACTGCCCCCTCCCTCCAAAAGAGTCAGAGAAGTTTGTGCAGATGCTCCAGAAGTGTCAGTTTCTTGTGCTTGGATGAGGTCAGGCGGTATAGCATCAGCATCTGGAACCTTGCCCATGGCAAGCGAGCCAATAGCTTCGCTAAGCTCCTCCACTATGGGTTTGATATCTGGCTCTGCCATGACTGGCAGGCTTTCTATGATGTCTAGAGCATCCTCGGTGACAGTATTCTCCCTAGAGTACAACTCAGGGTAGTGTTCCACCTATCTCTCCAACTGTTTATTGCAGTCGGTGATGACCTCCATTGCCTTTGTTTTCGATGGAGCTGCTTTCTAGCTAGTGGACCTGTTGCCTTTTTGATTCTTTCATACTTGCTCCTAGCATTCCGTGTGTCGAAGAACATCTGGATATTCTGGCAAAGTTGTAATTAGTTGCCATTGGCGCACCGTCTAGCAGTCTGTTGGACTTTACTTTGAGTGGCTTTTAGTGCATTCAGTGTCTTCTTGCTCAGAGCTCTTTCATAATTAATGAGAGCGAACTGCCTGGCTTCAACGACAGTGATGTTAACCTCGAATCAGTCAAAATTTTATCACTCTTGCTTCTCATATGTTGAGAGTGCAGTGTTGTAGATGGTGTCTCAAGGTATGTTCCATTCTGCTTCTAAACTTTGTGTGGGAATGCTGGAAAGCTCCTGTTCAAACAAGTTGTGGAACTGTTGGTTTTTATCTGGGGAGACAGTATGGCTGATGTTCATACGAGGACAGCATTTCTGCTTGAAAGAAAAAAACCAAGGGTATCTATGCTCCAATGCTGTGCTGCACTACAGAGGTGAAAGACAAGTTCCAAGATGAGCTTGACACTGCCATTAGCAGAATCCCTAAATCAGAACGTCTTTACTTGTTGGTAGATTTCAGTGCAAGAGTGACCACGGACAATGAGGCATGGCCCTCCTGCCTTGGGCACCATTTCCTGGGGAAGTTAAATGAGAATGGAGAGACTACTTGGGCTTTGCTGCTACCACAAGCTATGTGCAACTAATACCATCTTCCAGATCAAACCATATCACAAGGTGTCCTGGAGACATCCATAATGCACCAACTAGATCCGATCATCACTAGACGTGACTCCCTGAACAGTATTTTCAGCACATGCAGCTAGCAAAGCACTGACTGGGATACAGATCACTCCCTGGTGTGTAGCAGGGTTAGGATGCAACCCAGTCCCAACCATACCACACTAAAAGTGTATCTCCTACATGTACTAAACTGAAACAAAGTGAGAATATTCCACTGGTGAAATGCATTTTAAGGAACACTGAGTGCAACTCCAGCTGCTACAAAAATATGTAGTTTGTGTATTGCCCAAAACAAAGATAAGAAAGCCTTATGAATACATAATGAATGTGCCTGAGTACAGCTATAACTTATTGTTTACTGTCAGATTATATAATGCAATAAAATACTTGACTTTTCTCACTGAAGCTGCTTAAAATACACAATGAATGCTATGCCTTTCATGCAGAAAGACATCTGGATATGAAATGATGTCACTTTGACACCTGGCTAATGATTTTCACTGACACAAATATTTCAAAGTAGTACTTAGTTTATTTTTTTGCAATTATCCCTGATTTTCATTTGTCAGGGATAAATGCTTTGAAAAAATTCTTGTAACTTTTTTTTTGCAACATCTACAGCTCTTCTTAGAGAAATGTGACAAATGAACCAGCTTCCGTTTCCTTGCCATAAGGTACAATATCTAAACCATAATTATTCAAGACTGGAATGAAAGTACAACCATGAATGCATCTACTTGATCATTTTAAGTTAACATTATGTTCTGAAGCAAACCTTTCAGTAACCGCAGGACTTGTTTGGTTCTGTTTTAAACAGCCAACATCCAAATTATTTTATTAAATAAATCAAAGATGCCCAACCAATCTGTATATTTAACTAAAGTTGTGCTTTTAATCAATTCCCACAGACATCTCAAGGACATTCTGCCTTAGAATATCCATACTCCGAGAAACGAGGACAGATTATTTACTGGATTCAGCGTTGAGCCTGTGATTTTTCTAGATATAATACAGATTTAATGGGAATGTCTTTTGTTGCTATTGCATCATTTACCAACGTCTTCAATCATAACAGTTGAAAGGTGATCCTACTCCAGTTTTATCACTCCCGGTGATAACTCAGAAGATTCTTCCTCAAATCTAATAATTGTCAAGACACTTGGGCAGGTGGGTGAAACTGTAGATCACAACCAGCAGGCAACTTTCTTTACATATTCTTTCGGGTTGACTTGTAAATAAACATCTGAATATATAAATACTTATCAGATAAAGCTATATTATAAAGATGCCTTTCTCTCATTCTATCCCTGGTATTTTGCTGAACTGAAATACTTTCATAGAATCCTTAAATTTCAGCTGAGAGTCAAATAGACACAATGCATGTTTATTTTATGCTCCATTTTCTTTATGTTTTCTTCCCCATGTAAGGTCTCTCATCTAGTAAGACAACAGCAACAACCTTATCAAATTCAAACAAAGGAGTTTTCCCTGCTGACTCTAATGATCTGACACTCCCTTCAACAACGTTACCAATTCTTATTACATAAATGGAAAGTATCTTCTTGCCACCTTAAAAGGAAATTCACTTTGTGAAGAATGTCAGTTGTCAACCTAAATCCTACTTTTCTTTGATACTGATATTCCTCACTATAGTACCTGGGTAATATTCAATGCGTAGGTGCTATAGAAAGGAAAATGGATAGAGAACTGTCTCCACAACTCAAAAGCTGCATTTGCATCTCAAAGTCTTCCACAAGTAGGTGAAACTTGAGCACTGTGTCTGTGCCTGCAATAAACACATACCCGAGATACCCTTGGAAATGACAGGGTGATTGTGACCCTTCTGCCTCAATTTACTCTTAGCACAGCCAAGTGGTGTCCATTTCTCTTAGGACTTCTGCTGCAGCTCTGTTCCCTTCCCCTATTTCTCAATGTATCAGGGCTTCAGCCATGCCAAGCTAATGGGTTGGCCCACCAGATTTGAGCATATGGCAGCCTTGACTGAAGTGCACCTGATACATTCCATCTGTCCCATCTGGGGAAGAGAAGGGGGAAAGGGTGAGAGGTAAGTACTGTGGCCATTATTCCTACATACATATAAATCTATGATGCTTGCTCATTAAGACCTCTGTTGCTTACCTGAAATTAATTCAGTCTGAATTAACTTTGTGACAATTACCTCAAGGTATTTATAATGAATCCATACATTGTAACTAATATCTTTATCCAGTTTGTCTTTGTTATATAGATTCCAGTAATCATACAAACAATTAACATACATGTTCAAAGCCAACATCGACATCAATCCATTCTTAGATTTAAGGAAAATTTTACAGGGCTATGTGGAAAGAATGGGGGAGTGGAAGTAAATAGATAGCTCTTTCAAAGAGCCGGCATAGATACAATGGGACAAATCAGCTCTTTCTGTGCTTTAAAACTCTACAAATGCATACTTTTGGATTCAGGAACTGTCTTGCAGAAAGTTTGAACTTAAGCATCAATAAGTCATTTCTGGCAGTTTGTTCAGATATTTTTATTTTTAACATTACTTTTTATAACTCTTCTTCACCTTGTTAGGAAACAAGATACTTCAACGGTGCCTCCTTCGAGGTCTGCGATCCATTTGGGAAAGAAATACCACCTGCTACACCACATTTAATATCACAAACTGAACTGTTTAACTACCATTGCCACATAAATATTTAACTTAACCAAGAAACATTAGGTTTAGAATTACCAGTAGAATTGCTAGAGGGCATTTTCTGTATTACAAGCATCTCTTGTATATTTATGATTATAGAATCTGCTAAAGGATAATTGAATAATAGCTTAATGATGGGGTATTGGGTGGAACAATGGTTAACAGCATCATACCCTCTTTCTGGTGAGACCTAGAAACACAGGCTGATGCAATGAGAGTTTCCTTTCCCTGTCAGCTTTAAGAGTTTTATGTGAATTAAGCTTGGCCACACTCAACCTATTATTTGCTTAAATAATAATAAATAACAATATTAAATAATAAACATTTAAAATGTTTGATGCTTGGGTACAAAGGCTGGTACGAGTGTTTTGTTCCACAACACTAACAACATTCGTGCAAAGCACAATATTTCGCTGACAGAAATAAACTAGCTTTACCTTTTCTATTTTGAAGAAATATTTTAAAAATATTTTAAAGAAAACATACCACATTAATTATTGCCGATCTTAGGAACATCTCATAACAATTTCAAGTATAATAAATAATTTTTAACTGCAGCATCTGCTTTAAAGACAAAAATGGCAACCATTTCTACATAATAAGATCCCAAAAACAGCAGTTAATCGGTTTTAGTGATACGGGTTAGCAGAAACCATGTTAGTCAGGCACTGGGAGAATCCCGGTGCTTCTTTGAATAGTGTCATGGCACCTTGAAGGTGTACGTGCAGTAGTAGAACAGGCAAACATTGATTCAACAACTCAGCCAGAACAAAACATCTTTCACAGTTCAGCACTCCCTTAATATTGCCTGTAGTATGTGTTCAGTTCTGCAGCAGGTCCTGAGCCCAGTACCATCAACTAGGGCAATGTAACCGATATGCAACTTACAACATTCACCCTGCAAATTTCTAGTATTCGCCCTGCCATCTTTTGCATCGCTTAGAGGTCAATTTATGAATGGCACTGGCAAAGCTCCAGAAGGAAGCTGCTTTCCTGCCCCATAAGGAAGGAAACAATGCATGGCATTGGGAAAGCTAATTCATTCAGCTTAAAAATAATTAATTTAGAATTGAGAACATTTAGGAAAAATAAAATAAAATATATGCATGCAGGAAAAGGAGCATAAGTACTTGATTTCTTTTAAAGTTATGATGATGGCAACATATTACAATTAAGGCAAAGAATCAACAATAGTAATGCATGCCTGATCTGAGAAACACGTTTCCCTAAAGCTTGCTACTGTAACTGGGGAGTGGGAGGAGAGGTGCTGTGGGAAGGTTGTCGGAGGTTGAGGGTCAGGAGTAAGAGGGTTGTCAGAGATGAGGGGTTCATGGAGATAGTTGGAGGGCGGTGGAGGTGGTCGGGGATGGGACAGTGGTTGGGGGTGGGGAGGGTAGTTGGGGATGGGTAGGGTCAGGGGGTCTGGAGGATAGTTGGGGGGGGTGGACGCTTAGTCGGTTAGTTGAGGGAGTAGTTGGGGGGAGGGTTGGCAGTTCAGAGGGTGGGTTGGTGAGGGGGTAGTCAGGGTTGAGAGAATCAGGGTCAGGGTAGTTGGTGGATTGATGGGGATCAGTCTGTGGGGTGGTAGTTAGGGGGTAATCAGAGTAGGGAGGGTAGTTGCAGGGTCACTAGTGTAGTCGGGGGGGTAGGAAGGGTGTCAGGGGGGTGGTTGGGAGTATAGTCAGGGGGGCTTAGTGTAGTCATTACCATAGTTACCCAGGAGTTAGAAGTGATTTTAATCCTTCTAACTTTTCCTGTGTAACTATTCTGCTAAGGGAATCGGAACCATCCGAAGTCTCCAATTTAAGTTGGAGTATCGGATGGTTCCAGGCGCAGGGTAATTGTCCATTGGAAGTTTAAACTTTCCGGGCAATTGCTGTGCAATCATGGGAACCTCCAGGAGCTATCCCAGTGCATCTTCTGAGCTACCTCCCGGCTACGACCCTCTCCAGGGGGCAGAAATTCTAAGCCAATATATCTACAAAGAAACAATGCTAACTCCTTGTTAGCATTCCCTACCCTATCAAACAAGAAGGTATTTGCTAGCAGCTTGGACTAACCATTATACAACTCTGATAAATAAGGTTAGAGACAATTGTACTCTATCTGGTGTCTCGCCTAATTTTAAAGAGTTAAAAAACAAGTTCAAAATTAAAAGTGCCGACATAGTACTTGATTTCAGCTTTGCTGAAATCCATATCTGAATAAAGGAACATATATTTAATCACTGCTTATTAATTGTATTGTTTATCGGGATGCTGAGAGCTCATCTAATAAAACCAACTTAAAATGTGTCCCACTGCCTGATTATCTAAGTATGCATTCAACCATCTGTTGTCTGTGGAATCCATTAACCTGTAGGATTGTCAAAAAATTACGTGCTGTACAAAATGTCTAATTCACCTAACGTACCTTCCTTACAACAGTCATATCTCAGTGCAGCAGTTGTTATACATGGTACTCACAATGATCCTGTGTATCAGAGAGCAAAATTCGTTAAACCAAACTCTTGCAAATAAAGGTTGTTTGCCATAAACAGCAGAAAACTCTATGGATTTAAACTAAGAGCTACAAAAATGCTTGCTGGACCATAACGTCAATACCCTCCCATGTTTGAGAATCTCTCCACAGGAACAATGGCACACAGCGAAGAATTATTTTTACAAAATGGCTGCTGAAGTTGTTTACGAGATAGATGCAACATAGAAAGCAAGACTGCTCTGATTTTTTGAGGGAAAAAATTATACATAAATATCATTTATAATGTTTTGCTCACTCTGTGAGGCATAATTTCTGAAGGATTTTTCAGCACTTTTACAAATGGTACAACATTCAATCCAGCGAGTACTGTTGTATAGAAGGACAGAATGCTGTTATCTACATTTAGCAATCTACCAGATCATTTTGAGAAGTTCTATTTTAAACCTGCTGAATTGCAGATTTGCCCTACAAAAATGATGATATTTGTACAATATACAGCAACAATTATTTAAAGCTTGTGTAGTTACTAGCCAAAGCAAAGCATTAACAAAAGATATAGGACCCAAACTTCCTGAGTTTGGCGGTAGGGCTGAAATTGGGCATTGCCCCTCTGGGCAGAATTTTATCTTCCCCTATGTAAACTGCACACAAAATTCCAATCCAGGTGTATGGATGGGCACATCTGCTGCAGTGGCAGTTTAGAGATATGGCTGGGCATGTACCAGGTTACCCTAGCAATTCCACTCAGAATGCCACATGACGGTCCAGCAGATCCCATGCTTGCTGCATTTTTAAAAATTCGTTCATGGGATGTTGGTTTTGCTGGCTATGCCAGCATTTATTGTCCATCCCTAATTACCCTCAAGAAGGACCGTCTTGGATAGCTTGGTGAGTTCCTGCCGTGCATCTTGTGGATGGTACACAGTACTGCCATTGTGTGTCAGTGGTGGAGGGAGTGGATATTTGTGGATGGGGTGCCAATCAAGCCTGCTGCTTTGTTCTGGATGGTGTCAAGCTTGAGTGTCGTTGGAGCTGCCCTCATGCAGGCAAATGGAGAATATTCCATCACAGTCCTGACTTGTGCTTTGTAGATGGTGGATAAGCTTTGGGGAATCTTCTGTTGTAAATATCCTGAAGATCTGATGGTGTAGAGGCAATTAATCCTTAAGGATCAAAATCCTTCAGATGGCAGAACATCCAATCCCCTTTTGGCAAGCAGTGTTCTTTTTCTAAGAGCACAATTTTCTAAGAGCTCATTTGCCCATTGGAATGGGAGGGTGCTGCTTTGATCTTCTACCAGCAAGAGAAGATGTGTCTTCACACCCAATATTGCAGATCCTATATGGTGGCGACGTAAGTCCTGGGAAATGTTTGGGTCACTCTCCCATCAATCACACCCGGAGTCTGCAATTCTGTAAGTAACTAGGTTTGATTTTATGATTATAATTTGTACTAGGTAGCTAACCTTCACTTTTTACATTTTGCTGGAGAAATAATCCTGCTGCATTTTGTTTACTGTTGCTTTGCACAAGGATTCAAAGGTTTCCAGGTACTGCTCCATCTCTAACTTGCTAGCTGATACAGTAGAGTCAATAATCTGTTTAAATATTAAAATGACCCCATCCCTGGGTTTTGGATGTGGCCATCAGCCTGCACACCTGGCTGTCAGGGGTCTGTCCCCTTCTCACTTCTGGTGGCAGAGTGATAACCCAACAATTTGGGCACATACTTATTACTCAAGGTTATAAAGGTACAATGCTCCTTTGTTAGAATCATAGACCACAGAACCACAGAAAAGTTCTCATCATTGCAACCAACAAGGATTGAGGGGTGTGTGCAGACCCTATCAGAGTTTGGTAGCATCTCAAGTAACTCACGCAGGCCGAACCCGGGTTGTCCTCAATGCAGCTGCTAGGTTTCTGTAGACTTGAATGTCTCACCCTTATAGAGATGAGCTAGAAGCCAGTGCTCAAATATTACAACGTGGACATAGGTGTGTTGGTAAACTGCTGACGCCACTTAGGTACTGAATACAGTAGAAAGCCAGGAATTATTATGGAGCCTGGTGTGTGCAAAAAAATAAGGAAAAAAAGAAATAGATGAATGAATTAATTTGAGTGTAAAGTGGTTAACGGCATGTGTGGGAATCAATCCAAAAACTTAATCATACTGTTGGGGGTGAGGGGGAAGGATGATTAAGCTGCATGTTATGTGCCGATACATCACTTTCAGCTTGTTATTGTTAAAACTGGACTTCAATTTAATAACTATCTGAAAGCAAACTGAATACTGAAAATACTTCTTTAAGTGACTGCAGTAGAAGTTTTGTTTATCTTGCTTTTGCAAACCTTCTTATTTGCATCGGGGCCTCCTGTATGATCCTGTCTGACTGGTGGTTGCAAACGTTCCAGTGATTAAAAATTAACAAATTCCTTCAGGAGTTTTGTTCTTTCTAAAATTAGGGAGAAGTACCTTGAGCATTTATTAATATTTTTATAGACACCTCTGCTTATATCCAGTTCTGTGTAGCTTTAAAAACATGCAGCTCAATGTGGGATAGGTTATTAATAATTTTATGATGAAAGTTGGGCAAATTCCTCAGGATATTTTCTGCCCCACTGCAAACTCAGAAATTTTCTGTACCAGAATTGCTTGATCTGCAGCCTGTCCATTTAATAACATGCAAATATTACTTACAAGTTTGATTAAATTGATAATAGTGTTAACAAAATGTGGTCCCACGGTCTTTCCACAAGACCATGATAAGTACAGATGAGATGCGCCATAAGACCCAACCTAATTTAACCATCCAAGTTTCACATGAAGTAAATAAAACAAACAAAAAATAAATAATGTGTTTGATTGCATAATTCATTTTGATACAGTATGGATACTTGTGTTATGGGGGTCAATGGAATTCTTATAACATGGCAGGGGTGCCTCAGAAGCAAAAACGTTGAGACACCCTGATCCAAGCAACAAAATGAGACTGATTTAACTTTGTTTTGTGCTGAGGGTTGATCTATTTTCCACATACAAAGCAGAGGAAAAATTGCAGAAACCCATTACAGTGGATCCAATCCGCTGTTTGCGTTACAAGCACAGTTGGAAGATATTCCCAGAGCACACTCCTATTTCTCAGAAAGTACTCATGTCATTTTGGTGAATCCCTGTCAAGTAGTGGCCCAAAGATTTCAGCACACACTGGAACTGAACCATGGGAGTGGCACTTTGTCTCCACAGACCGTAGGATGCAACAGACAGCCAGCAAACCTCTAAATACCTTCAAATTGCACCCTTTTTAACAGGTGGGGTGGTGGTGGGGGGAAAATAGCTGTGCCTGCAGGCCATCTGACTGCTGTTTTTAGTGGACAGTGGCATTGAAACTGATGGCCAGTAAAGACATTGCAGGCTTCTAAAGTATGGAATACTTTCTCTCAGGCCTACAGCAGTGGTCCATTTTCCATCCTGAGTTTTCAATGCAGGTCCTGTCAAATGGGAGTTTCCTACGCTGGGGCACGTTGGGTCCATACAGATAAGCCGTCAGGTCTATCATTTCAAGTGCAATTTGCTCATCAGGTGCTCAAGACAAGTTAGGGGGATAGGGGCAGGGAGGGAAGAGAGCAGAGAAATGTTTCTTTAAAAGTTCCTCCATTGAAGTAACAAGACACAGATACAACATGTCAACTTGCATCAACTATAAAGGAACAATTTGTCATGAAATTGTAAACATGAAAAAATAATATGTTGATCATTTCAGTACACAAGGCAGTGGAAATACTCCCCTATATCATTCTGACTAACCAGCAAAAACTGGCAAGTTGACATTCAGATACTTCAACAACTTGTATTTATATAGTGCCTTTAACAGAACAAACATCCCAAGTGCTTCACAGAAGCATTATAGAGCAACATTTGACACTAAGGCACATAAGACGATATTAGGACAAATTACTCTAAAAGCTTGGTTAAAGTGGTACGTTTTGAGGAGTGTCTTAAAGGAGAGAAGGAAGGAAGAGAGGTAGAGGGGGCGGAGAGATTTAGGAAGGGCATTCCAGATCTTAAATCCTACATAACCAAAGACATGGCCACCAGTGGAGTGATAAGTTGGGGATGCACAAGAGGCCAGAATTAGATGAGCACAGATGTCTTGGAGGGTTGTAGAACTGGAAGAGATTACAGAGATAGGAAGGAGTTAGGCCATGGAACAACTTGAAAACAAGGATGAGAATCTTAAAAATGTAGCATTGCTTGATTGGGAGACAAGGTACAGGGATGATGGCTGAACAAAACTTGGGGCAAGTAAGGACAAGGGTTGCAGAGTTTAGGGTAACCATAAGTTTACAGTAGGAGGCTGACCATAAGTGAGCTGGAGTAGAGTTAACAAAGGGACGGATGAGGGTTTCGGCAGGTAAGCTGACACAGGGGCAGAGTCGGGTGATGTAATGGAGATGGAAATAGGCAGCCTTGGCGATGGCACACATGGGTGGTTGGAAGCTCATCCCAATGTGAATGGTCTGGTTCAGCCTCAGAAAGTTGCCAGGTAGGGGGATGTAATCGGTGAATAGGGAATGGAGCTTGTAACAGGAGCAATGGATTCAGTCTTCCCAATATTTAATTGGAAGAAATTGCTGCTCATCCAGTACTGAATGGCAGATAAGCACAATGGAGGAGTCAAGAAAGGTGGTAATGTGTTAGAGCTGACAACTGAGGTAATACTTCACAAATCAAAACCAGTACAGATCCGACCGCCATATGAAAGATTCTCTTCTCAAAAGAAAATCAAGAACTTCACTTCGTTAAAGCGACTGTACCTCAGACTTACTGAAAACATTATAAAAAAGCTTGATCACTGCGTCATTGTTAGACGATAATTGTAACCTAAACCATCTAGCGGAAAACTGATGGAATCTGGTCAACTGACCATTTTACATTCCACATGAGTTTATTTTCATAATGGAAAGTCAAATCAGGTGGGGTGCAAAATGGAAGGCTGACTGGATCCGTCAGTTAAGTTAACATGTTTAGGGGAACTTTAACTCTCCTCAATTGACGAGAAAGAGTAGGGTGCAGTTAAAAAGGAGGGTGTCTACTTCCCACTCAGTTTCCACTGATTCCCCACTTAAGCACTGTTGCATCTAGCAGCAGACTCTGGCTAATGCCTAGTAAATAAAGGCAAATCAAAATCCCATGATCTACAAAGAACTCTAATGTTATTGTGATCTGCATCTGGTGTGGCCTCCTGGTATGTAAGGGTACACAGGCAGGCCCAAATGTGCCTCTAAAATAAAGTTTTCAAAAAAAAAGTTTAGCTTAGCGAGATCAGGAGGAGAAGGAGAGCTCCTCTGGGCCCCACATTAAATTCTGGGCTCACCAAACACCCCCAGAGAAACAGAGATAACCTGTTTTGATGAAAGGTCATCGACCTGAAACGTTAGGCTGAACTTTACCAGGGAGGCTGAAGTCCCAGTGCCAGGGCTGAAAGTGGGACTCTGCTTCATGGGCGTCAGGACCCAGGGAGGCATATTTCTGATGGTGGCCTATTAAGGATAACCACTTGCCCGCAAGAGCTGCCAGCCAATCAGGTCCAGCAGCGGCACCGCTACTGATGTCCAGTGCTGAGGCTGCAGCTGTGACAAGAGGGCACCTCAAAGATCGAGGCTCCCTCGAAGAGGGATAAGTGGAGTTGGGGGATTATTGGAGTCAGGCAATCAGGCCCCCACCCACCCCCCTCGATAGGGCAGGGGTTGCTGGAGGACAGGCGATGTCGTTGCCATGGCCCGTCTTTGGGCCATGAATTGCCAAAAAGGAGGGCTCTCCCCCTACAGTCACTAGTTTGGCCTCAGCTACAGTGCTACGTCTAGTTCTGGGCGCCACAGTTTAGGAAGGCATTGGAGAGGGTGCAGAAAAGATTCACGAGAATGGTTCGAAGGGTGAGGAACTTCAGTTATGAAGACAGATTGGAGAAGTTAGGGCTGTTTTCCTTAGAGAAAAGAAGGTTGAGTGGATATTTGATAGAGGTATTCAAAATCATGAGGGGTCAGGACAGAGGAGATAGGGAGAAACTGTTCCCAAGAATGAGGGGGCACAGGTTAGTGAAAGAAGCAAAGGCAAAATGAGGAGGAACGTTGGATGGAATCACCCCAGGTTTGCACTAAGTTCAGTAGCGGGCGGGAAAAATAACTTTTTACCCGCCAGCTGCAATGACAGCTTTTCACGCCATATCATCCCAATCCCACCTCATTAATCATGCATTCCTGAGAAACACGCAATTTTGCTGGTGGGTGGCCTCCAATTCACCCACCATCTGTTACTTGGCCACTTCCTCATGCAGGGCGCCATATTTAAAGTGCAGCCACATGCACATCTCTTAGTGCTTCCAGCCCAGGACTGCTGCACAGAAGACATGGCCCCGAAAGGCAAGAAGACTGCAGCCCCCCGATTCAGTGACGTGTTCCTGGAACGCCTTCTGGACATCGCTGGAGCCCGCCGCAATGTCCTCTACCCCTGCTCTGGCCGCAGGTGTCACCACTCTAGCTTTGGAGGCGGTGGCAGAGATGGTCAGTGCCAATGCTGCACAGAAGAGGTTCGCCATCCGGTGCAGAAAGAGGATGAGTGATCTCATCGTGCTGCCAGGGTGAGGCAACCATGTCATCAACTCTAAACACTCACACTCACAAGCCCATCACACATTCACTGACATCTCACTCACTGCCAGCTCAAGGGACATCACCACTCACTCTCTCACACATACCCTCACATCTCCATCTCGCCTCATCTCCTCTGGAGATTGCCTCCTCAGCCCTCACTCTCTTGAGGCCACTTTCACAGATTAACATGAGTCCCTAAACACACCCTGGGATACCACCCACCCACCCACCCCCCCCCCCCACCTCCCCTTCCCCAGTAAAGCCCTAACCCTGCAGCCTCTACCCTTGCCTGAGGCTACTTCTCCCCCTTCCCCAAGCAAGCCATAGCCCTGCAGTCATTGAAAAGCCACCCATGTCTTGTAAGCAGAGACCTGCCCGTGACCCCCCCTAAAAGTGAAATGGTGCTGCCTGCGAAGCCTGGCGCTGATGACCGTGAGTGCTGCTCGAAGCAAGGTAGGCAAACAAGCCTCAAAGGCCCAAGCAAGCTGCAGCTCGCCAGCTGCACGTCACTTATGTCCAGTTGTGAAACACAGCACGCCAACATGCCATGATGATCCAGCGTGGCAGGATAATTCCATCGAGCTGGGCTTACAATGATACAGATGTATTACAATAAAGTTCCCGACGTGTGGCAGCAGGAAACTCGGCCTGTCACTGATGTGTGGAGCGGATGATTGCTAACTGGTTTCACGACGTCATGAAACCAATTTTTGGCCTTCCCACCATATTGTCTGCTCACGCCAGCCACGATGCCTGATGCCAGTGGGCACAGAAAATTCTGCCCTTTTTTTACGCAGTGAGTGGTTGGGATTTGGAATGCACTGCCTGAGAGTGTGGTGGAGGCAGGGTCAACTGAAGCATTCAAAAGGGGATTAGACTGCTACCTGAAAAGGAAGAATGTGCAGGGTTATGGGGAGAATGTGGCAGAATGACACCAAGTGAACTGCTCATTTGGCGCGCTGGTGCAAACACAATGGGCCAAATGGAGGCCTACTTTGCGCTGTAACCATTCTGTGATACAAAGCCGGGGGTGGTGGGTGGTGGTAGGTCACAAGGTTTCACTGGACAGCTGCCCATATGTGTCATTTAGATTGTCAGTTCGGTGGGCAAGCTGGGTGCCCACCGAACTATCAAGGCCTATGAAGGCCATTAACAAAGTAATTAAAGTTGTTAAGAAAGCTGCCCATCCAACCTTAAGGCAACCCATATAGGTTGCGAGCCTGACCTGGTAAAATACCTGCAGAGGTGGGAAGTGACCCTTAATTGGCCACTTTAGTGACTCAATTGGGCTCTTGATTGGCAGCACATCCATCAGATTTCCCACCACTGGCAAAATGGCATAGCCACAGGAAGATTTGAGCACACCCGCAATGCCTTCCTGTGCCATTTTACCAGCCTTCCCACTCTCCAGCTTGTCACTAATGGGGTTGGTAAAATTCCACCCATTAGCTCAGCTTCTCTCTCCATAGATATTGTGTGACCTGCTAAATATTTCCAGCATTTTCTGTTTTTATTTTGAATTTCCAGCATCTGCAGTATTTTGCTTTCATTTCATATTGCCGACGTGGCCATAATTCAAAAATAAAATCTTCTTCTCCCATCACCTTCTGACAATGCATCTGGAGGGCAGCCTAACCTCTGACAGATACAGGACTTCTCCCCTCCTTTCCACTTCCTTCATGGCTTCCAGTGCAGTATGTGAAAATCTTGGGAGCCTATGCACTTCCACATTGTAGCAGCTTTTGTTTCTCGGGTCAGAGTCACTTCCTGCATGACTGTCAGCACCTACCCCAGGTGCAGGCCAGCTTTAAGTGATGCTAGCCACTCACAATATTGGTCCTCTGCTGATGTGTCGAGCCAATAACAACTTGGTGAGTGAAGTGATCAGATAGCATAAGTTAGCATGCTGCCTGCATCACAATCAATAGGTGCAGGTCGAGCGTGCGTCACAATGTCCACGTGCTACCGAATTTAGCTCAGTTCATTTACATTTTTGGGACATGGGTGTTGCCAGAAATGTTGGCATCTACTGTCGATAACCTGCCCTTTTTCTTGAATTACTGTAGTTTATGCTGTGAAAGTGATGTTAGGTAATAAGATTCAAGAACAGCTCCTTTTGGTTCCTGCTACTACACAAAAAATAAATTGTCAATGGACACTTCAGCTTTAACGTCATAAAATGAATTGGGATTGACAGTGGGGGGGCGGCGGGGATAAGGATTTTTAAAAAAGGAACAACTGCACGTTATTAACAACATCTTACAACCCACCTTCTCTCAGGGCTTTCAACTCAACCTCTCAACAGTAATGAAGAATGAAAACTGCACAGCTAAGTGTAGAGAATGAAGGGATAAGGGGCTGTTTGGGTTGGGGAGGAAAGGAGAGGAAATAGGATGGAAGCCTTTAAAAAGTTGTAGTGGCAACATTGATGGCACAATGTCAAGAGACAGTGGAATGATAACCTACAACTTCTGATGGAGCAAGTTCTAGAACTCAGTTTGTGGTCAGTGAGAGATAATGGGCCAATTTTTCACAAGGAGGGAGGAATTGCAAGTTTACCTGTTTCACTGCAATAGAAGCCACTACTGCTAATTTTAAAAGGTGCCAACATCTGGCTGCCAATAACCCCCCTGTACACTTTTTAGGATGTTGGGTTCAAAGCACTAAAAACAACCAAAAGAAAGCAAGAGAAGTAATTTTGAAAGACATAGATATGAAAGTGAAAAAATGAAAACCATTTTGATCCTGCGCTCCAACCTACCAGGATATAGGTTCTATCCAAAATCTGAATTATAACCCTTCCTTAGAGATCAGTATACAAAGCAGAATGTTGGAAGGAATCTTGGCCTATCCCACCGATCCATGTTCTAAAATTAGTAATGTGAACCAATCGCATTTGAAGATGTAATAGGCTTCTTGTATGTTAAACTCTGGATCAGCTGTCTTCTTTGAATCAAATTACAACGCAAAGGTATTGTGTTTCTTTACCCAAGGTCAAGACATGAAACTCTTCATATTATCAAATCATTATTTTCCCTCACTGAAAATTAGGTCTGAATCAAACTTTTTAAGAAGTCTTCCTGCCCTGTCACAAAACAATTACAGCATCTGCTTTATACATATTAAAGGTTTGTTTTCTTGAGCAGGTTTCACAGTGATTCCAGCACCCAAGACAGCAACCATTTACAGCCACTTGCACTACACTGCAAATAACTAAGTGCGTGCACATTCTCCACAGCACTTTAACATGTCAAATTTAGAAACAAATAAACAGAGAATTTAATATTTCATTTTCTTTCCTAAACAAATGAATCAAGCGTATACTAACCAAATGCTGCTATTGTGAAATCATACAGTTGAATGGAGCCCTAAACAAAGAGTCAGGCTTCCTACTTCCTGCTGGGTTGTGAAATGGTGAATACAGACTTCGCTTGACTAATGGGAAGTGCCGGCCCTTGTTAAATTACATTTACTACCATATTATCATAATACACTCAAAACACCACTCCTACAATAGTATACCATGCATTGCCCATGATATTAGGTTTCTAGTGAAGTTTATTAGGCTAAAAATGTACTTAACTTACTATTCAGCTCTTGCCTAGCAACAAAAAAATCACAACTTCACTTGCTTAGAAGGCTATGAATCAGAATTGCAGCAGTGCCCCCAAAGTACTCAATAATGTGACTCGTATCAGCCAGCAGGCCCCTAAAGCCATGTTTTTCAATTAAGTATTGTGTTCTTATGCTAACTTGTATGTACAAGTTTGATGTCCTCATAAGGTTTTGTCTTTATAAGTGAAAAATTAAACAATAAAAAAAGTTAGTTCCTTAAATACTTACTTTTAATTCAATATGTTTTCCATTCTGGACATGGGTGAAGCAGTGCCATCATTCACATACAGCTCCACGTGAATATTTTTGTTAGCAATTGGATATAAATATCAAAGTTTATTTCTCATGGTACCACACTCTATTACTGCAGGCCTAGATGTCCTTACTTCCTCTTTAAACTAGTGGTATTTACTTGTTGAGACATCAGGCAGTCTTAGTTAAAAGTGCCAGAAAAATCTTGGGCTTAGCTTAAGATGGGCAAAAGAACTACAGCCAGTAAAAAAAGAAATTCTGTCACTGGTTGGCCAACATATACCAATGTCCCCACTTATATATTCAATAAAATAGCAGCTATTCTCAAGCAGTCCACAACACTACCTCTGGGAATTGGTGATTCATACGATTTGTTTAAATTTTGCTTCTGTATCATAGTGCCTTATAGCACAGGAGGAGGCCATTCAGCCCACAGTATCTGTGTCAGCACTGTGAAAGAGCTAACTAGTTAGTCCCATTCATCTGCTTTTCTCTATTACTCTTTATTGTTGATTATATTAAAAGTCTGTGCCCCTGGGTTGCCAGCTGCACTGCAGTGGAAACAGTTTCACCCTATTTGCTCTATCAAAACCCCTCCTAATTGTGAACATGTCTATTAAATTTCCTCCTAACCTCTTTGCTCCAATGAGAACAATCCTAGCTCTTTTTGTCTCTCCACATAAATGATACTATTCTGGTTATTCCCCATCATGCTCTCTCTAAGGCATTAACATCCTTCCTAAAGAGCATGCCCAGAATTAGACACATAATAAGACACATGAATACGTGTCTTCTTGACTCTTAAAATGCCCTCTGAACAAGGGATGGGCTATAGATGCTGGCCTAGCCAGCAACTCTCACATCCCATGAATGAATAGAAAAAAGATGAAGTAATATTAACACATTATTTGTTCAGAGCGAGCATCAGCCATGTTTACAAAATCTGGGTTATGACATCATCAATACTTCCCCATTCTGTTCAAGCCTTACAATGCACCCACATTCAACAAATGTTCTTTCCAGAGTTTATCTGGCAGCACAAATTGTGTGCATAATTTCAAAATAAATGTATGTCTTCAATTTTTTGCCAAACTGATGACCTGATAGTTTTCCCACTTAATCTGCAATCACATCAAATAGGTAGTAAAATCTATGTTAAAATCTGAAGATTTATTTAGATTTGATTATTTTATGTTTTCACTTAATACTTCCCTTACATTCCAAGGATTGTTTATACATAATATTTTCAGAACAAAATAAGGATATTATATTACATGCAAGGGTGCAAAAATCATAGTAGAAATAGTGTATTATGTGTACTAGAACAACATTCAAATAAAAATTGGTGGCAGACAACTTTTTAAATGTATTTACCAATGAAATCTGTTTATGAATATGGTTGTTCAAATGGATTAATAGGGTAATTTGTAGGGTAAATAATTACAATGTTGAAAAACTGAAGGATTAATATGCTTTTTTCCATTCATTGAGGAAAAAATTCAGCTGTATTTTGCATTTCTGGACCATATATCAATGGGAGGGGTATTCTATTCTATCTGTTCTGAAAAACCGTGATCATGTCGGATGGTCCAGCATGGAATATGCTCGAAGGCTTTGGAACATAAAAGAAACAAGTCTGTCAATAAAATTTTTCCTAATGGGACACGGTGAGCAAACAGCATTATCCCAGTCATCCTGGCAACAGAAAGAAATCCCTTTTTTGAGCACAGTTAGACTTCTTCATTATTGGTCACCTCAGCTTCTGAAATGTCTAGACAGAATTCAGAATGATGCTGAAAGGGAAAAAAAATGGCTGATAAACCCCTCTGTGCGCTGTAGCGGAGGCATATGGCCACACCCAGTGCTGATCTGGATGCTTTTGAAACATGTACAAAAGGATGCTTCCACTCGTCTCTGCATGTATTATTTTGTTATGAGCAATAGCACAATATCTACCATGACTAGAGATTTACTTTGCTTCAGGTAGAATCCTCAGCATATATCTGGTTAGATGTTTACATGAAGTAACAAAAACAGATTATATAAATCTCGTTAATTATGAATAAGACTAAGGATGAAAGGATAATTTTGACCCTTTATAGAAGATGGTCTGTATTGAGAAAAATGCTGCTTACAATATGGGTGTGTCCGATTAGAAAATGATTCTCTATAGATATACTGTTAAATTCTGCTCAAAATGGGAATGTCAATGAATAACACATATAATATGCATTCATTCTAGTACAATCTTAATGTAATTTATTTTGCTACAATATCTATACATAATAAATAAGGACAGATGATCAAATTCCAAACAAATCTCCCTGAAAAGGCTGTGCACAATCAGATACACAAAGCAATAAAAAATGTTACTCATGCTTTCTTTCAGCAACATTTATTTTAAAAAACAATCTGCGCCACACCTACCCACAGCAGCACATTGCTCAACAAACCACTGCTTTGCTGCAATAAGAAGCAAGTGAAAGGCCCACAGGTGAACAAAGCACATTAAGATGCATCTTAGTACAGAAACAACCCTCCCTGCTCCAGTCCTTTTCAAAACATGCAAAACAATTAAGTACCATGGTTTTTCCAGCAACTCCACAGGCATTCCATCTTCGCTGAATCTGCACTGGTCTGCATCTTGGGACATCAAAAATCTCACAGATATTTCTGCCACCAGGTTTTTCAGTTAGGCATTCCAATGCATTTATGGGGTGAAGTGCGTACTGGCAGGAGACTGGTGTTGTAAGCAGAACAGGGATAGGGGAGGGCAATATGTAAACGCTGCAGTCTCCACTGCAGCAAATCAGCACTGCGATATAATTGCCCTAGGGAATGCTCTTCCTTTGAAACAGAATGCAAATCTCTTTTCAAATTAAAAGCAGCTGCCTCACCAAGACTTGGGATAAGCTATTCAAGTGATTAATCAAACCTGATGGCACAAGAGCATGAGTAATTAAAAATACGACAGATTTATACATTATTATTTAAGACTATTTGTTTCTGGTTTAACGTATTATAGGCCGTACTAAGCTACTAAATTTAACAGCTCAGTTCTCAAACTATTGTCTTCATTATTGACATCAACCACCTGTACCACATACACCACATCATAAAATATGAATTCAATGACTTTTATCATGAAATTAATCTCTGAATCAGCAGCCAAGGCACATAGCTGCAAGACAAAATCTGTGAATAATAGCTTCCCTGTAAACACAATAATATAACTACACTACACGGACCTGTTTAGTTTAAATTCACTATTGACAAAATACCACACTAAATACTTTTTTGTATTAATGCATCAAACAGCAAATACTTTTGAAATAAAATTTGCAACAGTATTTTGTAGGTTTTAGTTAAAAATCACAAAGTGAGGAGTTTAATTCAAACCAGATATAAATATGTTGTAATAGATGTATCTCTCCAAAATATTGTAACTTTATACACACACTATATCAATATATTAAGTCCAAGGTTGGTTCTGTATTCCATGCAGCTTATAAATAGCAGACATAATGCATGTTAGAAAGTGGGTACAGCAATTTTCATTCCTTAGACTAGTATCCATGGAAACGGAAGCAACCAAAAGGCAGGGAAGGTACATAGATTTAGTTGACTACAAAGGAGAATGAAAAGCATTATTCACATTGTACAGAATCGATAAACACTGTGACCTACAAAAGAAAATAGCAGCTGATATCAGTGGGATATTTTAATAAGCATCTATTCTGATTGTCCCAAGGGGAGTATAAAGTTGTGATTCTAATGGAACAAAACAGCCATTTGTCCAAGAGGGCAAGGTAAATTATAAAAAAATCAGCATGTCATTATAAAATTGGTAACAATCATTTACATTATAGATCTGGTTTCCTCAAACATCTAATGTTTCATACACTGGAGATATCCAGTACAGGCCTCAGATACGAAAACATTTGCAACAAAATACACTCCACATTCCTCTTGTCGGACAAGTGTCTAAAGTGGTGTACCCCAGGGATCAGTACTGATCTAATTTAGTTCTTGATATTTATACTGATGACTTGGACTTGGGCATCAGGAACACAACATTGAAATTTCCTGATGATGCAATGTAAAGGGCTTGGCAGGGAATGTAAGGGAAGTCTGTAAATGACTTCAGGAGGATACAGACAAATTATGGAATGGGACAGACAAGCTAAAGATGCAATTTAACGTACAGCAATGTCAGGTATTGCATTTAGGGCGGAAAACTATGGAATTGAAGTATAATCTCAATGGAAAGACACTGAAAAGTATGGAGGAACAGAGACACCTAGGGGTTCAAATACACAAGTCCTTTATTTTGCTGCGGGTCATGGGCAGAAATCCACTTTCTCCTGTACCCTAGTCCATTTCTCTGCTTCTTCTGAACCTCAAATGTCACTGCTGTTTCCCGTAAACTCTACTGGGTCACCTCATTTCTAAGATCTGGCCTGCTTCTGCTTTCTCAGTTTTCTGCCTTCCTGCTGGAAATTTTGAAAATTAAACTGAGTTAACTCTAATCGGATTCTGCTGGTTCCCGTCCTGCTCTGAGCAGACTGACAGCAGAATCCAGTTACAATCTAACCTCTGACTTTGATGCCTTTGCTTCCACTAAGACCCTTACTTTCTCCCTTCCAGTTGTTCACACTGGTTTGGCCCCCACCTTCACTTCTTTAATTCAAAGGGACACAGGCGTGAACATATATTGAACATTCAATGAACGGCATGACACCAGGAAGTTCTGAGGAACAAGGGGCCTTGGCGTGTGTGTCCATAGATCTCTGAAGGCAGAGGGGCATGTTAGTGGGGTGGTGAAAAAGGCATATGGGACACTTGCCTTTATCAATTGAGGCACAGATTACAAAAGTAGGGAGGTCATGTTGGAGTTGTATAGAACCTTAGTGAAGCCACAGCTGGAGTACTGTGTGCAGTTTTGGTCACCACATTATAGGAAGAATGTGATTGCATTGGAGGGGGTGCAGAGGAGATTCACCAGGATGTTGCCTGGGATGAAACACTTAAGTTGTGAAGAGAGGTTGGATAGACTTGGGTTGTTTTCGTTGGAGCAGAGAAGACTGAGGGGCATGGACAAGATTGTGATGGGCATGGACTGGGTGGATAGGGAGCAGCTGTTCCCCTTAGTTGAAGGGTCAGTCACAAGGGGTCATAAGTTCAAGGTGAGGGGCAGGAGGTTTAAGGGGGATGTGACGAAAAGCTTTTTTACCCAGAGGGTGGTGATGGTCTGGAATGTGCTGCCTGGGAGGGTGGTGGAGGCGGGTTGCCTCACATCCTTTAAAAAGTACCTGGATGAGCACTTGGTACGTCATAACATTCAAGGCTATGGACCAAGTGCTGGTAAATGGGATTAGGTAGGTCAGGTGTTTCTCATGTGTCGGTGCAGGCTCGATGGGCCGAAGGGCCTCTTCTGCTCTGTGATTCTGTGTGATATATGGTACATGATTGGTTTAGCCATTCATCACCTCAGATCTGGCTGGACCACATCCAGGACTATTAGGCCCTGCTCCAGGATCATCCTGGAATGCAAGGAGAACCTCTGGCTTCTTTTGTTCATGAGCAACCATCGTCTCCTTTTTTTAAATTCATTCATGGGATGTGGGCATAACTGGCCAGGCCAGCATTTATTGCCCATCCCTAATTGTCCATGTTCAGAGGGCATTTAAGAGTCAACCACATTGCTGTGGATCTGGAGTCACATGCAGGCCAGACCAGGTAAGGACAGCAGATTTCCTTTCCTAAAAGGCATCAGTAAATCCAGATCAACAGTTGTTTCACTGACATCATTATACTTTTAATTCCAGTTTTTTATTAAATTCAAATTTCACCGTCTGCCGTGGTGGGATTCAAACCCTGGTCCCCAGGGCATTACCCTGGGTCTCTGGACTACTAGTCCAGCGACAATACCGCTATGCCATCGCCTCTCCCACACCCTCCTGAAACCCTCTCCCATGCTCCTTCCGTACTCAACCTCAACAAATGCAAGGAGCTCATGGACTTCTTTGTCAATAAGATTGAGATCATCTGTTCAGTGGCCTCCTGCTCCCTTGACCCTATCCTTGCTAAACTTCTGACACCCAACTGCCCTTCTTGGCCCCATGTAGCTGATATCGTAAATGGTTCCTTCCCCTCAGATACAAACATACAGACAATAACGGACAGGTAATGATCCTCTGATCCATTCAGTGTGTCCTAAATGATTGTGATATTTTGTGTATCACAATATTTACGCTCTCCCTACAAAAAATTACATGATCTACTGGGAAAGGTGTAAAAGCAGATTAAAAAAAGGGTCAATTTGGGAGGGAAAAAAATCTGGGAAATTCCCCTCGGGCTCATCTAGGAAATTGAACCTATCCAGGAGATGAATTCCTTGAAGTATCTACCTTTTGTATGAATTGGGGCGGTATTATATCCCCATCCCCATGGCGGGTTTGCTGGCGGGGGCATTTAATCAGGCAGGATAATGGCGGATGGGAACCCTGCCACCTTCCTGCCTCCACCCCGATTAAGTCTGAGGTGGGAAGGCCCATGGAAGGCCTTCCTGCTCCGCAACCAATTAAATCAGTGGCAGGCGGGCCTGTCGCCAGACAGGGAGCATGACAAGTAAACTCGTGCAGGTTGCCTATGATCTCCCAGGGAAGTGGGGCCTCTTGTTTAAAGGCATTTGGTGCCTAATCGAAGTACCCGTCATTGGGAAGGGGGGGTGGCCCACTAACAGCCACCTCCTTGTCCTTGTTGCCGATCCCCCTAACCCGCGACTCCCACACCACAAAACCTCTCCTGCCGTCACTTACCTCTGGCTGGAGTCACTCCACAATCCTGCGCCTCCAGTGGGTGCATTTCCTGCCGCAGTCACCGCCTTCAAGCTGGCACTGCTGGGCAAAAGAACTGCCAGCTTCTGATTGGCCCCCGTGGTCGTGATCCTGTGGAAGGCCCGCCAATGATCCGTTAATTGCTTGATTTGTTCATAATTCAGCAGGTCGAGACCCCCATCACCTCCATAAAATCCACCTCCCCCATCCCCCGTGATGTCCACTCGAAGAGGTCCAGTTCTTGCATGAAGAAATTCAGCAAGTCAGTGCCCATTGCATGAAATGGCAGCCTGTTCCAGAGGGTCACTATTCCCTTGGAAAGAAACCATCGCCTGACCTCTAACCTTTGCCTGGCCATGCATAGCTTCAAATTGGGACCCCTGGTCCTCCTTAACCTATTTAATTGGAAGAAAGTGTCAACTGCAACACAATCTACTCTGATCATAAAACTCAATCAGATCATTCCCAAGTCTATGCCTCTCTAAAATATAGAATCCCAATTCTTTTAGCATATACTGGTAACTAAGATACATTATAGTGGACATTGCTCAAGTTGACCTCCTCTGCAATTGTTATATTTTTATATTATTCCTAAAGAAATGGGAACTAATTGTTACGAGAAGGTACATCAGGAAGGTTCCATATTTTACTGCTGTACTGGGTAACAATGTTTCAGCCTATCAGTCCACTGGCCAAACGGAGAGCTGAAAGAAGTACACTCAATGAAGCTCCAGCATTTTGGAGTCTAAAGGGTGATTGTTTCTATCTAATGGGAACCAGAACACATAACATGGTGGCAGTGGGTATCTGAGAGTAAAAAAAAAATTTTAAACTAATTTAATGCTGAATTAGATAGAAAAAGCAACCCAAGCTGGTGCCAGAGAGGGAAAAGCTGAGTGAATCATGTGAAAATGAAATGGCCGGCAGCAATAAACACACAGCTCCAGTCCATGGTGAATTAAGAAACTGATGATGTCGCCGAGGAATTTGAGAAGAAGTTTAAACAAAAGTGCAGACTGACGTTCAACAGCTTTCTAAAAGGCGCTAGAGAAGAGGAAAAAGTCAGCTATATCATTTTGCGGGCAAGGGAGAAAGGGTTAAATTTATTTCATAGTTGGGAGCTGACTGAAAACCCAGACAACATTTCTAAAAGATTTAGCACACACCAGTTAAAGTCAAATCATCGGATCTACTGATATGAATTTCAAGGCCTGAGGCAGGAATCAGTTGAGCCTGTTGACAATTTCGTAGCAAGATTGAAAAATGCAGACAGAAAATGTAAATGTAAGGACACAGATGAACGGTTGCTGGATCAGCTTATTTGAGGCTCTGCACACCCTGGAGTACAAAATGATTTAATTGGGAAGGACAAGCTCACATTATCGCAGGCTGTAGACACTGCCAGAGCACATGAAGCCACGAGTAGATAGGTGAAGACACTGACTACCCCAATGGTTGGCTTTCAGTTAAGTCAAGAGAAAGACAGCAAGGTTGATGCAACAAAACAGCAACAAAAGAATGCACACCAATCAGAGAGAAAGAAGTGCAAGAGCTGTGGTCGACTACATGAGTTCACAGATAGAAGGAAATGTCCCACATATGGATCAAACTGTAGAGCTTGTGGAAAACTCATTCGCTGGGAAAAGCCATGCTGAACAAAGAAAGAAGATGGGAAATGAATTATCAGGGGCAAAGCAACATGACAAATGAGCAGGAAAAGAAACCAAAACATCCACACCCCGGTAGTTGACAATGAATTTGAGGATACAAAAGGAACCATGAAACTGCATGAAATGTTAGGATGCAATAGTTCCCATAGAAAATAAATTCACACAACCTTTCAGATCAGGAAGAGGGTGAGGAATGAGCCCAAAACCATAATTCTGAAGTTGAAGCTCGATACCAGAGCATAGAGTAATATCATTCCACTCAGACTATATCAGAAGATCTTTTCTGAAAATTTGAAGGAAAATGCTTCGAAACTGAGTGACATCTTGCTAATGGCATACGGGGGAAACTGAGATTCGACAACTAGGAACAACCAAAATCAGAGGGACGCACAAGGAAAGAGACAGATGGTCCTGTCAACTTGGGGTTGAGTAGTTGAGAAGAGCTGCACCTTATCTCAGTAAACCATGAAATAAAGGGTCTAGGAATAAAGATCCATCACGCAGTGAAGGTAACACTACCAAAACTGAGTCAAATTAAAGATGAGACCACAATGATGAAGAGTTACAGATGCTTTCCCAACAAGCAATCCAGAGATGGCCTGATGAGATACAGCAAACACAACCAGCAATATGGCAGTGCTTGTCTATCAGAGGTGGCATCTCATTATAAGGTGGTGTTTTACTATCTGATCCAGAATAGTATCCAAAAATGAAAGCCACATGGGAATGGAGAAATGATGGCTCAGAGCCAGATCAGCTGTGGCTGGATAGGCATTTACAAAGGCATTGAAAAAATGGTATCTCCATGCACTAAGCCAAAAGTACAGAAATACACAGCAGGAAAAGGAGATGATAGCTACTAAGTACCACCTAGGCCATGGCACACTGTAGGATCTGATTTAGTCACACGCAATCGAGGATGGTTTCTCATAGTTGCAGAATACTACTCAAAGTTCCCTTTCATTTGAAAGGTGAAAGATTTGAAAGCTACATCAATCATCTCAGCAGTAAGAGTTCTGTTCACTGAGCAAGGGTTTCCTGAAAGACTAATTGGGCCAAATCTTCTGGTCTCTGGATCATTGGAGACCAGATGTACAGATGTGAAGATGTGTGTCAGGACCCTGCGGAAGTCCTGATGCACTGACCTGTGTGGAAATTGCCCGGGAAGTTTCAATTTCGGATGAGCAATTCTCCTGTTCCTCTGGCCACTCTGTATCTGATTGGGAGATACATTCAGGAACTTGGGACAGTTCCAATATACTTACCTGAATAGTTATCCAGGAAATGTCAGACAGATTAAAACTAGTCTAACTCCTGGATAACTCCAGAACTGACCCCCACCCCACCCCAACTACCCCTCTCAACCATCCAACTACCTTCCTGACCAACCAACAAACCGCCCCAACACCCCCATCCCAACTACCCCTCCCACACATCCAACAATCCCCGATCCCCAACTCCCAATTACCCCTAACCCAACCAACCAACTAACTCCTCCAACCCAACCCGACTACCCCTCCTGACCACGTTACCCCCTCAACCATCCAACTACTCCGCACCAACCAGACCTACCATTGAAAACCCGACTGCCCAAACAACTAGACCTGACTAATCCACGACCTGACTACACCTACGGACCCAACCTGACTACTCCCAAACCTACCTACCCACCTCAACCATCCTCTACTTATCCAACTAGCCATATCCACTTACCTACCTAACCCCAACCACTTACCATCTACCCCACTTACCCACCCAGCTCCAACCATTTACCATCTCCCCACCTCACCGCTCACCCATCTACCCACTTACTTATCTCACCCACTCCCCAGCCACCCACCTACCCACTCACTTTATCACCTAACTCACTCCCCCCCCAACCACTTACCCACCTACCCTCCTTACCCACTTAACTCTACCCAATAACACACCTACCCTCTCACCCACTTACCTGTTACTCATCTACCCATTTACCCCTTCATCAACTTACCCACCTACCCCCTATCTACTTACCTACCTACCCCATCTCCCACTTACCCATCTACCCTTTCACTCATTTATCCACTGACCCATTCACTTACATTCAAAGACTGAACATTTAAACTTACCATACTGCAGTTAGTGCTGTAAAAAAAAGGGGGGGAGCGGTTATTCTGTCTTTCCCTGACTTCTCTGTTTTGACAAAATACCCTGATGGATGCTGTGCTCCATATTTTCTACATTTCTGGAAAAGCCAGGGTTGGAAGGTCCCAGAAGAAAACGTGCAACAACATCGCACCGGGGGGAGTTTTGAAGCAGAACAGCAATTCGATGATGATTATCATTCCTTGGAAGATCCTGGTCAAGATGTGACAAAATGGAACCTAATTCAGCTCCAGAGAATTTAAGTAATTCACTGAACAGTATGATGGGTTCAACATCATCACCACATTGCCCAAGGACTCACGGGTTTATAGAAAGACATGTCCAGAGGTCAAGAGGACCCTCATGAAATGCCGAGAGACAAGGGAGAACCCAAATCTTGTCTTATTGTCACTCAATCTACACTTCTCAGGCTGATATGAAGTTGCCTGCAGAGTTGTTGAATGGAAGAAAATATAAGACAAGATACTCCCTCTAGGTGGCCAGAAGGAAGAAAGACAACTCACTGATGCACATGTAGGATGTCAACACTTCAACAAACATACTAAATCCCTGCCTGAGTTTCTGAAAGGACAAACTTTACACGTACAAGATCCAATCATGAAAACCTGGACCCAGCAGAAATTGTTGGTGAAGCTGAGACTCCAAGATCATAATCATTGCTACCAAAACTGGTAAGCGACTAAGAAGGAACATCCATGTTTGACCTACACCTGAGCTGGAAAAGCAGAAAAGATCACAAACAACACCAGCAACATCTCTAACAAGCTGTGCAACATCAACAATGTCACCAATAAGTGACATCAAGCACAACTCAGGAGCAACATGCACAACATCGCCTGTGCAGTGTGCCAACTCACCACTGAGAGCAATTAATGTAACATCTACAAGATGGAGGCATACACATACATACAAATTAGGAGGAGTAGGCCACCAGGCCCCTTGAGCCTGTTCTGCTACTGAATAGGATCATGGCTGATCTGATTGCAACCTCAACTTCACATTCCCACTGACCCCAATAACCTTTCACCTCCTTGCTTATCAAGAATCTACGTGGGTCTGCCTTAAAAATATTCAAAGACTCTGCTTCCGGTGCCTTTTGAGAAAGAGAGTTCCAAGGACTCACTACCCTCAGAGAAAAAAATTCTCCTCATCTCTGTTTTAAATGGCTCACCCCTTATTTTTAAATAGTGACCCCTTTTTTCTAGATTCTCCCATAAAAGGAAGCATCCTCTCCACATCTCCACATCCACCCTTTCAAGACCCGTCAGGATCTAATATGTTTCAATCAAGTCGCCTCTTACTCTTCTAAACTCCAGTGGATACAAGCCCAGCCTGTCCAACCTTTCCTCATAAGACAACCCTCCCATTCCAGGTATTAGTCTAGTAAACTTTCTCTGAACTGCTTCCAATACATTTACATCCTTCCTTAAATAAGGAGACCATCTGCATACAGTACTCCAGATACCATCTCACCAATGCCCTGTATAACTGAAGCATAACCTCTCTGCTTTTATATTCAATTCCCCTTGCAATAAACAATAACATTCCATTAGCTTTCCTAATTACTTGCTGTACCTGCATACTAACCTTTTGCGATTCATGCACTAGGACACCCAGGTCCCTCTGCACCTCAGAGCTCTGCAATCTCTCACCATTTAGGTAATAAGCTTCTTTTTCACTTTTTCTGCCAAAATGGATAATTTCACATTTTCCACATTATACTCCACTTGCCAGATCTTTGCCCACTCAATTAACCTATCTATATCCCTTTGTAGCCTCCTTATGTCCTCATTACAATTTACTTTCCTATTTATCTTTGTACCATAAGCAAATTTAGCAACCATACCTTTGGTCCCTTCATCCAAGTTATTTATATAAATTGTAAAAAGTTGAGGCCTCAGCATTGATCCCTGTGACACACCACTTGATACAACTTGCCAACCAGAAAATGACCCATTTATGTCTACTCTGTTTCCTGTTAGCTAGCCAATCTTCTAACCATGCCAATAAGTTGCCCCCTACACCATGTGCTTTTATTTTCTGCAATAACCTTTGATGTGGCATCTTATCAAATGCCTTCTGGAAATCTAAGTACAGTACCTCCACCAGTGCCCCTTTATCCACAGCACATATTACTTCTTCAAAGAACTCTAATAAATTGGTTAAATTTCCCTCTCACAAAACTATGTTGACCCTGCCTGATTATCTTGAATTTATCTAAGTGCCCTGCTATAACGTCTTTAATAATAGCTTCTAACATTTTCCCTATGACAGATATTAAGCTAACTGGCCTGTAGTTTCCTGCTATCTGTCTCCCTTCCTTTTTGACTAAAGGAGTTACATTCGCTATTTTCCAATCTATTGGAACCATCCTGAACCAAATCTAATGGAACCTGGGCACAACCAGGGTGGCCCAACTGTCTTGTATTTTCAGGGATTGTCCCTTATTTTCCCTGTTTTTCCTCATCCCTCTCAAGGGATGCCTTTGTCCCTTATCTTTAGGACTGCCTGTGGGAGACTGAGCCTGGAATCTCCTGTTGCCTTTGTCTCTATGTTTCCTTTTGTGAGCAGACATACCATTGGCCAGCAGCATCGCCACCTCTCCTTTCTTATGGTCACCTGCACATCCCACCTTCCGCTCTTAAGGTCACTTGTGCCCCCCCACCCCCACCACTCTTATGGTTACCAGCATTCCCCACCCTTATGGTGACCAGCACCACCCTTGCCTGGTCCCACTGGTCAAAGTGTCCCTTATTTCATTTCATAAGAGTTGGTCATCCTGGGCACAACATCCTGCCGTCTAAGCGATACCATGTATATTTTGAGAAAGGAAAAAGCTTTAAGGGTTCAGTTTATTTATAAAAGTTGATTGTTAATCTTGTTTGGATGTTAATGATTGGAAAAGTTATACTGAAATCAAGGCTTTTTTTTTACGAGGAAGAGTTATGTTATATAATTATAGAGAAATAGGAACTAATAGTTCTGAGAATGTACAGTGTGCCACATTTTACTGCTGCGCTGAAGTCATGTACTGATTTCAGTGTTTCAATCCACCAGTCACATGGAGAGCTAAAAGAAGTATGGTCAATGAAGCTCTAGCATTTTGAATCTAATGTGTGATTATTTCTAACCTATGGGAACCACAAGATATAACAGTAACCTTCCAAAACCTCAATATCATCCACCATGTGGAGAGGACAAAAAAGGCACATCATCGTTAAAATTGAAGAATATCTTTTCACAGATAAAGGAATCAAAAATTAATTTTGGTTTAACAGTCTTACCAGATTGAATTTATGGAATGGATGCATTTGAAGAAAAACCAACCTCTCTTTAATACATAACGGCTCCTTAAGATGCATCACCATAATTTAGCAGCTCTGATTTTATTTAATACAGATATTTTCAGTAAAAGAATGAACAAAGGCATATCTTAGAAGACAAAATTAACACTGGTTGTTCAAAGGAAAAGAAAAAGGGTAATAGATAAAAAGCAGTAGGGTAAGAGTAATGTGAAAATTGAGTTTCATTCATATTCTGTTAGTGATAATATCAAACAGATTATCAACGACTTATAAATACGTGACATAATAGATGCCTGTCTGACATTCCTATCCTCTTCAGAACACAGGAGTAGCTGTTCTGTGTGCTGCGGCTGTGCAAATTTTAATTTTCAATGGCAAAATTAGATTTTATTTGTAAATGCAACAAAATTATTAATTGCAAAAAGGCAAGTCAATAAACAAAGTATATTTTTTGTTGATGCTGAAAGAAAATTCTCAACAACTTGTTTTTAAACTTGTACATTTTCCCCCTCAGATTACAGGAATGAAGTTATGACAGATGAGTGGGGGGACCCCTGACCCCACCCCCAGAAATCCACCTCCTATATTTTCTACATGATTTGTGCACCCAACTGTTTTTAATTTAAAGCAACAGGAAAGCTAAATGAAGATGTAAAATAAATACAGAACATTGTAGAAGTATACAGAAGGTGAGTCAGTATCTGTAAAGGAAATGAATATACCCTTTAAATTTTAATCAAACTAAACTAAATTTAATTTTATTGAAAATTATTGCACATCTGTGCTTTCCCTTGCATGTTAAATGTTTTCAGATTCCCATTCTCTAAAAATTACCTACAAGACATAATAAAAGGATTGAATTATCCCATTATTCAGCAGTATTGATCAGTCGTATAAAATTTGCTGCAGTCACAAATTCGTTCCAGGCAGTAAACAGCACTGGGTGTTATTTCTTTGCCAAGCTCAGTACAGCACAGTACATCGTTAATCAGTCAGAGCTGACCTGAACATTTATCCCACTTCAACCAAAAAAATGCACTTAGAAATAAACAAAAAAGTCTCTTTCCGTAAAGTATAGATTGGTTTATTGCTTACACAATGTTTAGCAAATTAATCTATTTGTCAGAGAAATATGGTGCTAACTAGATGCTTCTTACCTCTTACCCAATGTTAACTTAATGGCATTATTTAGTTGACAGGTGAATCATTCATTACTCTTCTAATAGTCAAAGTAACATTTGGGATACAATACACCTTTTCAACTTAATTACCTTTCTGATCAGAACATTGATTACAGAAAGATTTTATGATGTTTAAAAATAAAGATTTCTAATTTTTATTAATCAAAATACAAATAGTATTTAAAAGAAAACTATAGTGTTTATACCCTATGCAATGCTAACAAGTTATCTACTTCTGGGGGTGCTATCAGAGTACTCATGAATTTCAAATAATAAACCCGTTTAAAAGCGAGGAGAGAGATTAAGCTGACAACTATTGGCCAGTCAACCTAATGTTGGCGGGGAAACTTTTACAGACAATAACCCAGAACAAAATCAATTAACACTTGGAGATTTATGGGCTAATAAATGAAAGTCAGCATGGATTTGATTAAGGTACATCATATTTGATTAACTTGATTCAATTCTTTAATGAAGTAATGACTGATAAAGGTATTGCGGTAAATATATATATATATAAATATAAAGGTGTTGACTAAGAAAGGAAGACTTGCATTCTTGTAGCACCTTTTAAGACATCCCAAAATGCTTTACAGCTAATGAAGTACTTTTGAAGTGCAATGTTGTAATGTGCGAAATGCAGCAGCTAACCTGTGCACAGCAAACCCCCACAAACAGTAACATGAAAATGACCAGGTAATCTGTTTTTGTGATGTTGTTTGAGAGATACATTTTGGCCCGGACATCCAGATAACTCCCAGCTCTTCTTTGAATGATGTCATGGGGTCCTTTGTGTCCAACCTGAGAGAGCAGATGTTGCCTCACTTTAAGGCCCTGAGCTTCCACAGAATGGCAATCACAGTCGGATTGCCACTCTGCTCCTTTTTACCTACCCAGTTCGGGGACTGCACATTTCTCACCCGATCTTCCTCCCTGGGCCTGGTGAGAAAGATGTAGTGCAGCAACTCCGGAGTGCTTTCTGTGGAGGACAGCAGCGTCGGGAGAAGTGAAGCCATACCTCCTTTTTACGGCACTAGCTGCCTTAAAGCGAGTAAGTTTAAAGGTTTTCGCCACCTAGAGAAGCCAAGGAGAAGGTAAATGTGTAAGGTAAGTGGGTGAGGGGTTAGGGTAGTCGGGGGTTGGGAGGGTAGTCAGGGAGTTGAGGGGATAGTCGGAGGATTGAGGGGGTTAATGCAGAATTCCCTCTGTGCTGCAGTGGAGTGTCAGCAAAGATTTGTGTGCTCAAGTCTCAAGTGGGACTTAAATCCAGAATTTTCTGACTCGGACATGAGCCACAGCCAAAATGACCAAGTTCCACATCATTGGCTCGTTAGTAAAATTAAAGTCCATTGGATTGAAGGGACAGTGACAATGCAGATACAAAATTGGCAAAGGGACAGAAAGCAGACAGTTGTGGTAAACGATTGCACTTCAATGGGATCTGCTGCTCTTTTTGCAGTAGGGTATACAGGACACCATTTCAAAGGCTGTAGATGACACAAAACCTTGAAATGTAGTAACCAATGAGGTGGATAGTAACAGAATTCAGGAGGACATAGGGTGGGATTTAAATTCCCGCTCAAAGTCAACAGACTTCTCGTTGCTTTCCAAATTTTCTGGTCTTGCCTGCGCCAATTCTCACCATGAGCAGGACTGGAAAATCCCAGCAATAGATTGGAGAAATGAGCAGATACATGGCAGTTGAAATTTAATGCAGAGAACTGTGAAGTGATAAATTCTGGAAGAATAATGAGAGTCATAATCTTTGAATGTGACAGGACAAGCTGAAAAGGCTGTTAAAACAATATGGGAATATTTCACTTTATTATTAGAGGCATAATCTACAATGGCAAGCAAATTATGGTAAAACTTTATAAAACACTAGTTAGGCCTCAGCTGGAGTAATGTGTTCAGTTCTGACCATCACACATTAGGAAGGATGCGAAGAGCTTAGCGAGGGTGCAGGGTAGATTTACTAGAATGCAGCCAGGGATGAGGGGATGGTACCAAAGAAGAGGCATCTTATTTATGCGGGAGAGACTGGGGGACAAAGTGAGGCTGTTTTCCTTACAGCAGGGAAGGTTAAGAGGAGATTTTGTAGAAATGTTTAAAATTATAAATTATTTTGAGAGAGTAAATAAGGAGGAGCTGTTACAAGTGTCAGAAGGGTCGATTGCTAGAGGAAACACTTTTTCTAAAAAAAAAATACAGTGGGCTAAATTTACATTCTGGGATTAGGACCTCGATGTTGTGTGCATCCCTAGGTCCTGACCCCACTCCATGTCTCGTTGGCACCTGAGGCCCAACTCAATGTTTAACAGCAGGTCAGTGGCCAGGGTCCATGCTTGCCATCAAATTAAGGAAGGCAGACAGGGTCCTGAGCTCAGATGTCCAATACAAAGCCTTCCAGCGCTGATAGGTTGGCAGCCTCACCGCCAAAGGTGGGAGATGCTGATGTAGATAGGAGAGTGAAGCACCCTCAAGATGGAGACACTCTCTGAAGAGCTATTATAAATTCTTAAATTCAAAAAGACCACAGCTGCCAGGTGATAATTATGAAGGGCAATTCCTCCACTGGACAGCTAGCAATCATGCTGTGGCCTTTTGCTATAGTGAGTGTGATGGGAGGTGGTCTACTAGCAAGTTGGAGCCTTCCCTCCACCCCAGTCTATCACCAGTGGGCAGCTTCCATCACTTGGCTGTGTTTCAACCTCAACGAGGGGCCCAAATGCCACTTCTAGACAGGTAGCCATCATCTCCCATCCGATCTTGCATGAATGAAAAATGGCCTAGAGGCAGGACTACGGCGGCAGACCAGCACGCGGCCAGGAGTAGGGAATTGCGGGTCCATCCTTCTCCTGTCCTGCCTCTTCAGACAAATGAACATCCTGCTCAATGAATCATTGTGATTGAGAATGCACTGCCTGAAAGAATGGTGGAAGGAGATTCAATAGTACCTTTAAAACACGAATTGGATAAGTACTTGAAGGGTAAACATTTACAGGGTTATAGGGAAGGAGCATGGGCGTGAAACTAACTGAGTGGCTCCACCAAAGCAGGTTGGCTTGGAATGGACTCCTTCTCTGTGTTGTACCATTTATGATTCTACTGAAACAGTTTCAGATAACATTCAAAGCTAAAGTTGGCTACTTTTCTACCTGAGTGGAGGAAAAAAGTCTCAAAGTTACCAAGTTTTATGCATCTCCTGCTGACCTCAATAACAGAATAACATGAAAAACAGCAAGAATATAAAAAAGATTACAACATTTTAGAGAACAAACCTCACACCATAGACCACCAAATCCCTTACTGTAAAGACAAATCTACAAGACTCAACATGATGGCATTTTAAAAAGGTCTTTTACTCTCTGAAAGATGTAAATCTATCTTCCCATTTCAAAATCATAAACCTGGTTTGAATGAAGAAGGTCGTTTAAACCATGGTGATCTCATCATTCTAATTTGACAATTTCTGATTAAAAACGATCTTTAAAGGGACAAGGTGTAAACAGAATTCTGCATGGTAGTAACTAGAACATTGGATGGATTTTGTTAAAGAACATCCCACAAAGCTCACTGAGATCTCGCTGCTCACAAGCGCTGAGATTTTCATTCCAGAATTTCCCCTGCTCATTAACAAAGATGCAGCACCTTTTAGCAGTTACCGCACTTGAGGTTAAACATAAATATTTGTATTTCAATGTGACATTGTGTGTAATCCAATTGTACATCTAGCTTTACTTGAAGGGTATTTTCTTTTTGAAACAAAATACAACTTCTGTAGAAGACTGTTAAAAATATGAAGTCTAAGTAATTTAGGATTGGTCATGAGAATCATGTTTGTATATGGCTTGGCCTAAATAGCCAAGTGGTTATGGTACTGGGTTTGTAACCCCAAGATCAAGAGTTCAAATCTCACAATGGCAAACTATGAAATAATGTAACTTCATCTGAAACAGATGGAAACGGGTTTGTACTCGAAAGAGTTACAATTAATGTTAATTAATTCCTGTGTTTTCATTCTGGTTGCTGTTATGGGCTGGAATTTCATGGAGTCAGGAAGACTCCATGCAGGTGTGAAAATGATGGCTGGGACCTGATTCCAAGACTCCCAACCCCATTCCCAGGGTTTCTTATTTTCACCAGTGCAGGTTAAGGGTGCAGGCTGCTGCGGTTTGCGAGCCCATGCCCTGCAATCCCGACCTGGCAGGCTCCAATGCAGGGATAGGCATGCCGTAGTCCTCCGCAATTTTCATGGAGTTGGGCCAGCTTTTAAAAGACTTTTGATTCACGGCTCTACAGTGGTGTCGTGAACCACAGCGTGAATGAGGGAACCTTTTTAAAGGCAAGTTCAAAAGGTCTTACCCACACCCCCACGTCAGGCTATGCTTCCCCACCCACCCCACTGGCCCCTCATACTCTCAATGCCAAGCCATGTCCCTCCACCCATCCATGGTCCCTCACAACCTCCATGCAAAGTTATGCCACTCCTTCCACACCTATGCCCATGGTCCCTCCTACACTCCATGCCAAGCTATGCTACTCCACCCACCCCTTCATGCCAGCCTATGGCACTTCCATGCCCATTCATCCTCTATGCACTCTGTATAGAATCAATGAACTCTATAATGGCAATAGGATGTGTTGAAATGAATGTCTGGGCTTTCAGCCAAGAATGCACATTGAGGCTTGGCTGAGAGCCCAGACATTCATCATTATATTGAAAAAGCTGCGCCTCAGTGAAAATATTGCTTGATTGACAGCTCTGGCTCTCTGATCTATTCTGTCAATTGTACAATTTTTATTTACACAAGATAACAAGGTTTCAAGTCTTGCAGTTTCTTCTATTCTTACTTTAGAGGGTCTGGATGATTGACACTTCTATTGGGTTTTAGGGAAAGGAGTTTTTAAAAGACAGTTGGAAGTTATGAATGAGTGACCTTGGAGAGTGGGTGGAAGGGCATAGGTTGTCATGGAGCTTATAGAAGGCCATGGGGAGTGGGTGGAGGGGCACAGTATGGCATGGCGGGGCTTGGTATAATGGGCCATAAGGGGTGAGTGGGAGGCATGAGGTGGCATGGGGAGTGTGTGGGGGGTGAGGGCTACAGAGCCTTATTCTTTTTATTATAACTATGACAAAGTCCCAGAGCACTGAAGTGGGCCTTTTAAACAACTTGTCTCAGCACCTGGCAGCCTCCAAACTGCCTTTGAACATTTTCTAGGGGCAGTGGGCCTGACTCCAGTTAGCACCCACCTCCTACCCCCCCAGAACAAAAATCCTGTCTTTGCTGGGAGGAGATTAGGCCAGTCTGCTTGCAACATTGGTGTCACATTTGACCCAAGATGAGTTTCTGATCTCATATTCATGTGAGCACTAAAACCATCAATTTCCACCTCCATAATATTTCTCGACCCCTGCCATCCACCTCGAAGGTGAAAATTCAGCCCCATATGTGAAAGGAAATCAATGACTAAAAATATGGTCAAATGGGGTGAAATTGTACTCATTCACAGGAAATACTTTGTCTGCTAAGCTAATTGGTGTTATCCTCTAGTTTACCTTAATCAACATAAGGGTCAACCAATTTTCATATGTATACATAAAGCATTTTTACATTAATATTCCATAATACCCTTGTCTATATTAGCTCAATTGAGTTTTCTAGCTTTAAAAGGTATGCACATTGTCACACAGTGATTATCAAAGAACAGATAGAGAGAATGTAAACAGAATGCGAGCATGGCCAGCAAAGTGAGACTGGCCTATAGATACGAGTGACAGAAAATAAACTAAATACACTATGAAAGTGAAACGTGTACTTAAAGACTAAGCTTAAGATCAACATTAGATGCCAAATGCGGAGAGAAACTAAACAATAACATGAAAGTGGAAAATGTGAACATGGGGATAAAGAACCCTGGGGGTAATGCTGACTTGTGGTAACTTGTGATGCGTAACACAGATGATAATGATTCAGCCCCCAATTCTCCAGAGTCAGGAACATAGGTGCTGCTGGGGCACAAAGTAGAGGGCAGAGGAGAGAGCCCCCATTTAGGATTGAACAAAGATGGTACTCAAAAGGGATGAAATGGTCAGTGCAGTCAGCGTCAACTCGTTGGTGCCATGTATATCAATTTGATGCAACAAGAAGTTTAATGACCTGCCCAGATCAGACAAGGTAAGAATTAACCACAGCTTCCAATAATTTATGGAACTAAGCATATTTGCACTTACAACCAACAATTTTAGAACCTAGACAAACAGGGAATGAGTCAGCCCATCTCAGGAAACCAACAGGGAGGAAGCCATCGGGGACTTCCACTGCACATCTAATTTCTTTGCCAACAAGAGAACTCAAGGAGGTCCAAATTTAAAAAGAAAATTGTTTGGAATCACTGTTGAAAAAACAGCAAAATCTTTAAGAAATGCTTTCTTCTGGCTTTGCGCCTTCTACATGGCATTGTGCACTTCTTACACAAGTGTACAATGATGGCTACATATAATTAAAGCAAGCCCATTAAATATGTAACAGGGAGGTCATGGCCTCATTAATAAACTTTAAGTCCAATGAAGCTGGTGGAGTCGAGTTGCAAAAGCCTCCTGATCCTCCATCATTGCCAGGTCAGAAAATAAAATCAGCATTTTTAAGGCACTTCAAGCAACGTCTGTCAAGTTTCAATTCTCTGCACTGTGTGCTAACCTGTTATTGGCTCATGCAAGCAGAACACGGGAATTGCAGAAACAAGAGGAGGTCATTCAGCCTTTCAAATTTGCTCTGCTGTTCAATTAGACCATGACTGATATGCACCTCAACAACCATTCTGCACCTTTGCTCCATGTCCCTTGATTCCCTTAGTTATGAAAAATCTACCAATCTCAAACTTGAAAACTCCAACTGACCACAACTTTCTGGGAGAGAGCATTCCAAACTTCAGCTGTTCCTTTTATGTGGAGCAAGCACTTTCCAATTTCACTCCTGAATGGCCTAGCTCTAATTTTAAGACTGTCCCCTCTTCCTCGATTACCCCACCAGCTGAGATAGTTTCTCCAAATGTACCCAATCAAATCCTTATAATATTTTAGCCACCTCGATTAGATCATCCCTCAATCTCATATACTCAAGAAAATACAAGCCAATTTTATGCAATGCATGCAGACATATACTTTGTAAAATGTTTAGTTCATGAATCTGCCATGTGATGATCTGCCCAATGCCACCTATATTTGGTTGTATGGCAAACACAGGGTATTCTCCTTCTCTATCCATGACAATGCGAGAAAGCGATGATTCACCAGGCCTCTGCTTCATATCCTTCATCACATGCACCAGTATTCACCCTCTTAATGTCAGGAGGTTAGGCCAGTCGGTTTGCAACCTCGGTGTCACATTTCACCCGAGATGAGCTTCCCATCTCATATTCATGCCATCACTAAAACCATCTATTTCCACCTCCAACACTTTCCTGACTTTGCCCGCCTCAGTTCATCTGCTGCTGAAATCTTCATTATTGCCTTTGTTACTTCTAGACTTGACTATTCCAACACACTGCTGGTTGATCTCCCACATTCTACTTTCCTTAAACTTGAGGCCATCCACAATTCTGCTGCCATGCCATAACTTGCAGCAAGTCCCATTCCCCTATTACCCCTGTGCTTGCTGACCTACATTGGCTCCCTGTCAAGCAATGTCTCGATATTAAAATTCTCATCCTTGTTTTTAAATCCCTCCATGGCCTCGCCCCTCTCTATTTCTGTAATCTCTTCCAGCAACACAGCTTTCTGAGATACCTATGCTCATTTAATTCTGGCCTCCCTATTTCAACTGTTCCATCATTGATGGCTGTGCCTTCAATTGACTAGGCTCCAACTCCTGGAATACTTTCTCTACACCGCTCCACCTCACTACCTCACTTCCCTCCTTAAAACCTACTTCTTTGACCAAGCTTTTGGCCATCTGACCTAATATCTCCTCATGTGACTCAGTATACTGTTTTATAATGCTCCTTTGAAGCACCTTGGGATGTTTCAATACATTAAAGGTGCTGTAGAAGCTGCTGTTTCATACACTAGCCTGGAACCATCTATCTGAAGAACATTAGTCAGTGAACTAGAGGAAAGTACACAGGGTGATGTGTAGAGCATACTTTGTCAGGAGAAGCTGATGGAGAAAAATAAGGTGGAAAACATTGTCACTTAGGATGTATTTCCCTTAAATAAAAAGGCTTGGGATCCAGGTTTAATGGTTCTTACTGTTGGAGAGTATAATCTCCTCAAGTGGTTAATCTCTTATAAAAACAAACAAACAAAATTCAAGCTCCACATCAAAGACAGCTAATCTTTAAATTATAATTCAAATGGTGAACTCAGTACCCATTGCTGAGATAGCTATGGTTTTTGAAACCCAGCCAAACATCCATAATGACATAATGATAACCCTTGGGGAAATGTCAACAAACAGCTCTATTGAAAGTGTATGACCAGATGCTACATTTTTTTCGACTTTACACTTGTCGTTCAAAGTAGTCCAACAGAGGTTTTTTTTTAAACTCTCACTGACAGTTGCAGCCCTTTGTTGAAGTTTAAAGAGTGGGCCATTTAAAAAAATTAGATGATTATAGTTATATAGACCTTATCCGCTCATTAGGAGTGTTTACATTGAGCCCATCAATTTGTGATTCCTACACTGCATGTCAAGGCCTTTGCTACAATTAAAATTAGGTCTGTTTGAATTCAGCCCTTGTTTAAATGGTTCTTGCTGAGTTTGGGTTTCCCTCCAGTGTGAATCATGCCCTGCCCCCTTCTCCCTACCTGCAAAAATTGGATGTTGGAAATGGGAGCAGGCTTTCACATTCTGGTCCTCAAAAATCCAGCCTCGTCCGATGGTTTGCCCAAAGGGTAACAGATAGATGAGAAATAGGTGGGGTCAAAGATTCTTGGGAGGATATCAGAGATAACAGTGCTGAAGCAGGAAGAGAAGCCATTGTAGATAATTCTCTGGCTACGATTGGGTAGGTAAAATGGAATCAGGCGAGTGCAGTCTCAACTAGCTGGACAACAGTAGAGAGGCATTGGAAGAGAATGTTGTAGTCAACCATATAAAAGGCTACAAGCAGGTCAAGAAGGATAAGAAGGGATAGTTTACCTTTCCTACAGTCACATAGGATGTCAATTGTGACTTTGGCAAAGGCCTTTTGGTATTGTGGCAAATGTGGACACCTGATTGGGGGGATTCAAACATGGAATGCTGGGAAAGATGGGCACAGATTTGGGAAAAGATGACATGGCCAAGGGCTTTGGAGAGAAAAGGGAAGTTGGCGATACAGCTGTAATTAGCAAGGGTGGCGAGAACAAAGGTTGATTTACAAAGAGCATGCTGATGATGGCAGATTTAAAGGAGTAAAGAATAGGAACAGAAGAGTGAGGACAATTAACCAATATCAGCTAACCTGGGCAAAGACGGGAAGCTGGGTGAATGGCAGTTTAGTGGAAATAGGGTCAAAAGAATTGAAGGTGGGTCCCATGGACAAGATGTTCTCAAGAGAACACATGGAGGGGACAGGAGAGAAAGATGTAAATTCAGGGCTAGGGCAGGGGGAAGCTTTAGAGGGAGTTTGGCCTGGTAGGGTAAGGAAAGAAAGAGAAGTAGCAGAAGTAGCTGATCGATTGGCTTAGTGACAAAAAAAGTCCATGAGCTCTTTGCACTTGTTTTTAGAGATGAGGGTGGAAGAGACAAGGGACTGTAGTTTAAGAAGATGGTATGCAGTGGAGAAAGGAAGCTGGGGAATTATGCTTGCATTCGGGATGATCCTGGAATAGTGAGCAAGAGCTGATAGTGTTTTATGTGGAAAAGCCAGATCTGGTGGTGAATTATTAAACCAGTAATCTGTCATATTCATTCTAGTTCATGTTGCTTGCAGTTAAGAGAGTGGAAGATGAGGTTTCTACCAAGGGAATGGCTAGGGTGAGAGAGAGAAATACTTTTAAAGTGAAGGTGAGGATATGGTTGAGCAAATCAGTAGCTGCAGAAATGCTGTGGTGAACGCTGGGCCAAATGTTAGATAGTTGGGATTTTGAAAGTGCAGTTGCAAGTGAATTGGGGGATAGTTTTTTTTTTCCTGAGTGGATACAGAAGGAAGTAGGGTTGGGATGTGGAAGGGAAACGTGGATGGAGAGTGATACAAGGAAGTGATCAGAGATGGCCTTATCTGTGATTGATATGGTGGGAGTGGCGAGGCCAGGTGAGATGGCAAGGTTAAGGGGATGGTTGTGAATATGGATTGGGGAGTTTACACAGAAGGAGAAATTTAGGGAAAGGGCAGGGAACTCAAAGGAGAGACAGCATGATGAGTTGAGTTGGAGGTTCAAATCACAGAGGATGAGAAGACGCTGTTTGGTGCAGAAGCTGAGGGAGGAAAACAGTGAAGATATCTCGGTGAGAAAGTAGGTTGGTATTTGGGAGGGTGGTTAAGAGTGAGAATTTTAAATGAGAGGTGCGAGGAGTGGAAGAATGACTAATATTTATAAAGTGCATTTAACATAATGAAAGATCTCAAGGCACTCTAATGGAGCATTATAAAACCGAGTACGGTACTGTGCCACATAGGGAGGTATTAGATTAGACAGCCAAAAGCTTGGTCAAAGAGGTAGGTTTTAAGAAGTTTCTTAAAGGAGGAAACCACATTAGAAAGGTAGGGAGATACAGGGAGGGAATTCCCAGAGCTTGAGGCCTAGGCAACTGAAGACACGGCCACCAATAGTGGAGCAATTACAATTGGGAATGCACAAGAGGCCAGAATCAGAGGAACTCAGATATCTTGGCATGTTGAGGGGTTGGAGATTAAAGAAATAGAGTGTGGCAAGGCTATAGGGCAATTTGAAAACAAGGGTGAGAATGAAATGCGATGAACACGGTGACATGCTCAAAAGGAAACAATGATTCACGGGGGATTTCAGGAAGCAGTTCTTCACACAATGGGCAATAGAAATCTAGAGCTCTCTTCCCCAAGTTGTTGTTGCTGCTAGGTCAATTGAAATTTAAAAATTGTGAATTAAGAAAATTTGTGTTAGGTAAAGGTATTAAGGGGTATGAAATGAAGGCATGTAAATTAAGTTAAGATAAAGATCAGCCACAATCTAACTGAATGACGGAACAGACTTGTAAAAGTGAATGGCCTACCAGTGGAGCTATGTTCCCAGAGATGTGAAAGGTTGGAAGTGTTGTGAGAATGGATTTTTAAAACTATTTTAGGGAATATTGTGTTATTCTGTAAAGAAGGCTGGATGTGGATGAGATATAATTAAGCTGGGCAAGAGGTTGATAGGAGTCAGGCTGTCTGGGTGTTTGGAAACATGAAAAGGTTAAAGGTGTTAAGTTTGCGATGTGAGTAAATAGGTTAGATCTAACATGTGCATTTTAGATAAGTTGAGAGGTTGTTTGAATTTCAAAGGAGAGTCAGAGGTTGCAAGGAAAATGTTTGCATCATGCAGGAGTCCAAAAGTAAACAGTAGTGGGGAAATTATATTTTTATTGACCCAAAAGCAAAGCCAGGAAGGAAACATGAAAGATTTTATAACAAAAACAGAATTACCTGGAAAAACTCAGCAGGTCTGGCAGCATCGGCGGAGAAGAAAAGAGTTGACGTTTCGAGTCCTCATGACCCTTCGACAGAACTGTCGAAGGGTCATGAGGACTCGAAACGTCAACTCTTTTCTTCTCCGCCGATGCTGCCAGACCTGCTGAGTTTTTCCAGGTAATTCTGTTTTTGTTTTGGATTTCCAGCATCCGCAGTTTTTTTGTTTTTATGAAAGATTTTATATTTGGAAGGGTTTGAGTTTCAAAGGAATGCGAGAACAATGGGACTGAGATGAAAGGAAAAAAAGGTATATTGGAGTTACTGTGGACAGCTGTTGAGGTAGCGAGAGCTAGAGGTAACTATTGAGCTGAATAGCTGTCAAGCCGTTAAGCTGGTGGCCGGAGCTGTTTGAGCTGTTGAGGGGCTGCAGCAAGCAGTTTTATTCTGAAGTGAATTCCATAGCAAAGTGGAAGAGAGTAAAGGTCATGTGGTACACCTTTATTGAAGGTACAGCAGTCTGCCATGTGTAATAATACTGGATTCCATATTTAAGTATTTATAATGGAGTGTTGCCTGGAATGTATTTACTTGTGGGGTGACCAAGTAAAGTATTTTGAAGGGAATGTTCTGCAAGACTAACCTTAATTATGTAACTGTAATCTTGTGTGCTTACATTTTGTTTTGCTAATAAAACATTTACTTTTTTAAAAAACCCAACAGTGTTACTGGACTCTTACTGCTGAGATTGGTGTGTCCCCTTCTTGTTATTAGAATATATAAAAAAAGGTTGTGGCCCGTAAACCAAGTTTCCCTCTGGGATTTGGTTTGCGCAGCAATTAACACTAGATGTGGTTATAACAGTGGTTTTGATGAGGTAGCATGAATGGGTACTGTGACAGTTGAATAATGCAGAAATAAAGAGTCTGCAGTTAATGGCACCTTTGTGGTTGAATGAGGGAGGATATCGACAAGATTGTTAGAGCAGTGATCCAATGTAGTATTCAAAAGAATGGTTCCGAAAACAGTCAAAAACAAATTACCCTGTGCATTATTTTAGACTACTGCTTCTCTTCTGATTAATTCTTCTGCTGCTGACTGTCTTCTTTTGTGATATCATTTCATTGTAAGGCAGAATTACTTGCAGATAACAAGATTGGAGCAGCTAACCAGACAATATTAAAGTGTTAAAAACAAAAAAACTGCGGATGCTGGAAATCCAAAACAAAAACAAAAACAGAATTACCTGGAAAAACTCAGCAGATCTGGCAGCATCGGCGGAGAAGAAAAGAGTTGACGTTTCGAGTCCTCATGACCCTTCGACAGAACCAAGTTCTGTCGAAGGGTCATGAGGACTCGAAACGTCAACTCTTTTCTTCTCCGCCGATGCTGCCAGACCTGCTGAGTTTTTCCAATATTAAATTGTATTCACTGACAGATTCAGTCACTAGAAGTGTGTCCTCAACATTACAATTTAGCTGGGAAAACAGACAGCTGTTCAGTCATGCTTCTGAAGGATAGCCTTGATCTAACTGATGCTTGCCCACCTGGCTGAAAGAATGCAGAGGCAGTAATTGGATGTGCAGGAAGTATGAGGTAACTTCAAACAAAGAAAAGCCATGCAAAAGATGTAAACCAATCAGAACAGACATAAGGATATCTGGAAATCAGAGCTAAAAGATAGGAGAAAAAAAAAACCAATGCAACATAAGCAGAAGTTTAGGAGATAATCCAGGGCTCACAAACTCCAAATCCTGTAGTCTTATCTCCCCCATTGCTTAAAACCACCTGTTCACCCTAATAGTTGATGTACCTTAGTTCAAAATACAAGTTCAAGCTAAATGCCTTAGGTGCAGCGAGGGAGAACCAATTACTTATGTACTTTTGAACAGAGAGGAGTTAGCTGTTTGCACTTACCTGTGGTCGAGGCCCATTTGTTGATGTTCAATTTCTTTACCACCACAGCAACTTCCTCCTTGAATAGAGGACACTAATAGGAAGACATGAACTGAGGAAATCAGCCACCATTTCTTTGCGGGTGTTCCATCACTACAACATATTTATACAGAGCTTTGAACCAAATGCTTCAGTGTACTAGATCAACGCAGGTAATAATCCAAACTTGAATAATGTGTACTACTAAAATACGTTTTCATACTATGGAACATACATTCTATGGCCCACATCTGGCACTCAGCCTTAGGTATCTGGCCATCAAAACTCAGCTAACTTGTTTTCAATTGCATTTATGTTTCTTTTTCTCAGATTTCTTTTTTCAATTTCAGAGGCCTACGGCTGAATTTTCAGGCCCCAATGAGGGTGAGCACGGAGATGGGCAGACAAATAAATTCCCGCCATCATCCAGCATGCCAGTTTGCCAGCTCCATTCCAGCTCCAAGCCATTGTCTGCAAGTAGCCATAGCCAATTAAAGCCTGTTTTCAGAGGCTGACTAGAATTTTCTAGTGGGCCTCCGGATCCCCACAGGCATTAGGGAACAGTACAGCTGCCTGGTGGTGGCAGCGGCTTGGAATGGGGGTGGGGTGCGATGGTCCAGGCAGGCTTAGAGGCCCTTCTTCCCTGCCTTGCTTTAGCTTAGCCATAGGCCATTCTGCGGAGGGGCTCCCCCTCCACACTGGTGGCATGAATGTTGAGGGAGTTTTTATTTTACAGCTAAAATAATTGGAGAGAAGGCACCTCAATCTTGGGGCCCTCTCTCTCTCTCTCTCGCTTACCTGCAAAGGCAGCCTGCTGGTTCTTCAGTGCCTGAAGGCTTCCTATTGCCCTTGCAGCTTCGACAGCCCATCTTTAATTGGACAGCAAGCCCATCCTCTGGTCATTAATTGACCAATTTGGGGAAAATCACAGCTGAGTGACTGTCCCTACCCAGTGTGGGCTTCTGACCCTCAATTGACCCTGATGGCAGGTTCCCGAAGCCCACCAGGAGAATCCTGCCCTGAATTCTAGATAAGGTCTGCTCTAGCACAGCTCTCTTTACATACAATTCTAATTCTGAATGTCAAGATCTGGGCATATTTATTTAAAAACTTCATATAAGTCCAAAGTGTGGGACACACTTAAGTGGTTCATGAAGACAAAACGGTAGGAGTCAGTAGCAAATAAAAAATGGATGCAATTTAATTGCTCAGTCACTAGATGATCCAATAACCTACTGATTCCTGGACTGCACTTGCCACTGACCTCAATAAAAGCTGCCCACAAAGATCTAGCTGGAGCACTGATTTCTCCTATTCCAATTCCAGCACCATCAACAGGCAGTCCATGCTGTCCAGCAACAATGAAGTCATCAAGCGGGCTGAGGAGCCATTGGGGTTGAAGAATTCATACAGACAGCAAACCAGAAAGTAAAAAGCATGAATTATAACTCAATTGTTAACAATTTACAGAAAGCGAAAGCGAGATTGGGATACACACAAGGAATTAAAATAGACACCAAAATATCAAACAGACTTAAAAAAAATACAAAATTATTCATTTAAAACATCTTGAAGTGGACAGACTGTAACTCCACACTTATAAAATTAGTTTTTCCAGAGTCAGGAAGGCTGTTTAGCAATAATTATTACTCAGTACGCCATTAAAAACACACTTAGCTTCATTCAACAAGGTTCAACATTTTAATGGTTTTTATGGCAAGAATAGTGCCTAAAAAGTTGAAGTTTGCGTCAAGTCACCAAGTTTGTATTGATTGCATCCGTTAAGATTTCAACAGTCAACCCTGTGGAGGATCAGGATATCACTGACAATAACTGAATTTCCAAGTTTGACTACGCCAGAGGTTACTGTCAGTTTTAAACAGTAATGATGCTGAGTGCCAATAGCTTCACTACAACCACAAGCTCCAGGGCATTATGCGTTTTCAATTATGAAAATCAGTACTATACAGGTCAGCGGAACTACAGCCAATGTGACTCAATCATCTTGCTGTGATTCCACATTACATTCCCACCAGGAGTTCCAGCATTCTGAAAATTCATAGAGCACTTTTTTTTAATGTTTCAAAATCATGATGAGTCTGGACAGAGTAGATAGGGAAAAATTGTTCCTGTTGGCGGAAGGATCAAGAATCAGAGAACACCGATTTAAGGTGATTAGCAAATGAAGCAACAACAGCAGAAGCAATGGCAACAAGAGGAAAAACTTTTTTACGCTGCGAGTGGTTAGGAGCTGTAATGCACTGCCTGGTGCAAGCAGATTTAATCGAGGCTTCAAGGGAGAATTGGATAATTACCTGAAGAAAGTAAAGTTGCAGGGTTGCAAGAAAAAGGCAGAGGAGTGGGACCAGGTGAGTTGCACTTGTAGAGGCCTGGCACAGACATGATGAGCTGAATGGCCTCCTTCAGAGCTGTAACCATTCTATGATTTTATCATAAATGTTTTATAAATTTGGCTCAATTTAGTTGCCTTTATATCCTATTTCTAAAATAGATTGAAAATAGCCAAGGTAGTGGAAATTGTAATTTTTCCTAATATTGAAGAACAAAAACCACCCAACCAAATCCAATCCTCTGTTGTGCAAAAGGCCACTATTAATCAGCAAGCCACTTGAATGATTTCATTTTGTTACATGACCTATATGCACTCTGACTGCACTCTGTTGCTCTAGCCATAGGCTCCATACAGCAGTGGCTAGGTGAGAGGGGGGACAAGATACCTGGACATCGATCCAGGTGCCCTTTCTCCTTAGGAAGACAGGGAGGTACCAATGCACACCCAGATGGAGGAGGAATACAAGCCAACTGGCCGGGCGCCTCCTCTCATGGTTTACCCAGGGTATGTGGCCTCTCCTCATCCCCTCTGTCTTTAACTCCATTGCCTCCAGTAGATACGATTGAGGCTTCCCCGTACCTGTACAGGACACCCCCAGGAAGCTGAAGCCCTCAAGGCCCCAGACTTCCAGAGGAGGCACACCAAAGTCATCGGAGGCAATGGAGCATCACACTCAGCAGCCTGCCTCCACCTCTGCTGTTGATGTTGGGGTCACACCAAGACGTAGTGGCAGGAGGAGAAATAATTCATGAGAACACAAAAGGTGGCATGTGTGTTTTTACAAAATTCACTTTGTCACATGCAAATATTGCACAATATACTGTTTTCACTATATTCATGCGTGCATCATTATCTTTTTTGGGAACTGATTAGTCAGACAACAAACTGGCATGCCTCATGGCTGACACTCATTGAAGGCTGAAGGGGAGCGTTAAACATCTGCTTTGTTGTGTAGGAGACTAGGAGACTATGGTGCAGTGTGTTTGACAAACATCATAAATAAAGACTGACCACAATCTGTGGGACATAGAGGAACACTTGGCTCTACAGACACTCCATTGTATGTAGTGGCAAGAAGATTGTCGGAGATTATGTTCCATAAGGACAACTGAAGTCAAGGACTTGCAATGATGCAGCAGGTTCTGAGGTCTCGGTCATGATAGGCCGCTTGGAATATGCCCACTGGCGCATCAGCTGTCCTGGGTAATGCTCTTCAATAGTGAGTATGTGACAGAGGTTCATATTATTGCTGCTCTAAGTGGTAGAGGACACAGTTTCAGGGATAGGTCCTGGGGGAGGGAAGGCTGGCAGGAGGTCGGTAGACATTCTGAGGAAGCAAACCTGTCCTGGCGATAGGACAATGGCCCTCAATATTGGGTGAATTGCATGTATGAGATCACCTCTGGTATCCCTGACACGTCTCTTCATGGCACTAGCATCCAGCAGAGGCTCGTGTACATTCATGTCCTCTTTCTCATGCTCATCCCATTCATCCACTTCTGAAAGGACAGTTACTGCCCATTGTCCTCCTGATACAAGGGTTCGCCACATTGCTTGGCTATGTTGTGCAGTGCACAACATACCACAACTATCTATGAAACTCTCTGTGGTGCACTCTGTAGAGACTCTCGAGGCCTGTCAAGGCAGCGGAGGTGCATCTTCAACATGCTGATGGTCTATTTGATGATGGATCTGGTGGAGGTATGGGTTTGCATTGTACTGTTTTTTTGCTGCACTATAGGGATGCCTCACTGGTGTCGTCAACCAGGTCCAGAGGGAATAGCCCTTGTCACTTAGGATCCAGCCGTCAATCCGGGCATGGGCCTCAAAAAACTCAGGAAGCTGCGAGTTCAGCAAGATTTATGAATCATGAGAGTTCCCTGGGAAACAAGCGCAGACTTACAGGTTTCTTCGCCTGTGGTCACAAACCAATTGGACATTTAGAAAATGGAATCCCATGTGGTTCACATCTGCCGCTGGCTGCTCCCAGGGAGCTCCAATGGCAACATAAGTGCAGTTAATTACCTCTTGCACGTTAGGGGAACAAGCGATGGTCATGAAGCCCATTGCCCTGGATGTCGTCACCTGTGGTGAATCTGATGGCAACATGATTTGGCATAATGGAAGAGGGCATTGGTCACCTCCTTGATGCACCTGTGTGTGGCAGCCTGCAAAATGCCACAGATGTTGCCTGTGGAGCCCTGGAAGCGTTTGGTGGCAAAAAAACGTAGAGCATCGCAGTCACTTTGAGGGTCACAGGCAAGGGGTTGCCACCAAATCCAAGTGGCTGCAGGTCTTGCTGCAGGATCTGGAAAATTTTGGTGACCACTTTCTGGGATGGCCTCAGGTGTCTCTGGCATTGTCTTTCGGATTTGTCTGCATCCTAAAGACACGCTGACAGGCCAGTAACCTTCTCCAATGCGTTTCTTTGATGGCTGCCTCCTGACAACCCTCCCCACATTGCTGCTGCCTGCTGCTGGCCTTGCAGCCTCAGTTGCTGACCGTGAGGGCTCTCCTTTGTCACATCTCCTTCCCCCAAGGTTGTAGCAATATTGGGTGTATGAGACACATAGACATTCCGCCAAGTGAACTGTGTGAAAAAGGCAGTCAATGATTTGGGCAACTGTGTGTCCAGCGGGATCATCCACACAGCTGCTGATGCAGTGAGACTTTTCTACTCTTCCCATTGTCCACACCCAAAACTCCACCCACCCCACAGTGGCTTCCTCCCAATCTGAACTCCTGGCATCTACAAGTAAGTTTTTAGGCATGGCGAGTAACAGTGCACAAATGACAACCCCCGATCCTCCGCCCAACCTCTGTCACCTTTGACTTTGCGCTCTTCACCCTTAACCCTCCCAACATCACTGTGAGCCCGCCCCCTCTAATCCTTGAACCTCCCCTGCATCAGTTGGACTCTGTCATCGTGGAACTGGACATGCCATCTTTTGCACTGTCCTCCCCCGGCACTACCCCCATCCCTGTTAAGATTCCTCCTCTGATCCCAGACCCTCCCCCCATCATTGTTAGAGATTCCAACAGATCCCATGACCTGCCCGACATGACCTTTGAATGTCTCTACTCCTCCCTATGCCCCCCTACCAAATCAAACTCCCTCTGTAATTGTGAACATTCCCTCTGCCAGCCAGCACCCTAAAGTAGACCCACAGAATCCAACTTTGGATGGTACTGACCCTGCCCTTTAGGCTTCTCATTCACTAACTACCCCCACCACCCCAACCACACCCTTCCCGCTGCTCACTTCCAAGCTCTGACCCCACACACTGTCCTCCCTCAATTCCCTCTTTTGGTCCTCCACGCCCCGGTCCAAATTCCCAACCAAACTCCCGCACCCCTGACTTCCCCTTGCCGGTCCCTAGCCTCCATCCAAGCTGCCATTCGCCTGCTCCCTTTCCTTGTACTGCAGAGTTCGGCAAAGACAACCACTCATCTCAAACACAACTTTGCAAAACTGACTGGTGCATGCCACCTTTAAATGAACGTGAACCAGGCGCCATGAGGTTCCCGTGCATCACTGACTTAACCTTGGAGGTAGGACTTAATTTCAAAAACTTTTAAGATATGAGTATTCATGGCATGCAAATGTATACAAGTATGAACCTGTTACGGAGTGAGGCCTGAACCACCACTGCCATGCCACCAACAACTTTTCAACCTGAAACTGCTGTTGTAATCTAGGAATTCTGGCTCATGCATAATTAACTCACCCTACTCACCACATTTCTCACGCCCAGGGTCATCATTGAATTCAGCCCATTTTCTCTTGCTGTACATCACAGAAGTGCCAGGTACCAGGAACATCAATCTACTTCTCTGGAATTCTGGTGTTAATGTGCACTTAAAGTTCAATATCATCAGAAGCACATTTACTCATCTCTCCAAATTAAATAAATTGAACCAATGGTTGAAGAAGGTGACATGTGTGTGGGCACTAATGCATCATAAAAAAATGCCCTGAACGTTTAGTCCTTGCATTCAGTCAATCTTACTGGATGTTTGAAGAATTCAGATTTGAAATTCCAATGATAAAACTCATTTGTAAAGCCTGCTGACCATTTTCTTCAGAAAATATGTAAGCAAGATTACCAAAAAAGTTTCATTGCTGGCTGTATACTCTAAATATCAAAGTACATTGAGAATTAAAGGAAACCCCCACAAGTCCACTAGGTGGCACCAACATATTGCAATATAGAAGCAGAAAGATAGCTTTCACGTCAAGTCTAATTCCTCAAAATGAATTAAACAAAGTTTGACTCAAGATAGGTAGATAAAAATCACAGAATCACCAGGCTAACTGTAAAGCTCCAACAATGTAGCAAAGTTTCAATGTAAGGAATGCTGCTAATATTTAAAATAATAGTTTCCATACTGGCCATGCAGATGTCCACAATCTTAGTACAAACCGGTGCCAAACTGCAACCAGTTTGAGATGTCAAACAATAAAGTAAAAATCATGGAAAACTTCAACCGATAGTAAAAGGAAACTTATTCAATCACTTTGGAAAGAAATTTAACACCAGCTCCCAGAGGTGGAAAAGTAGTGTACTCTCTGAAGCTTCACAGCTCAGTCACTGGAAAAAGAAAAACATTTCCTAATTTTAATTCTGATCTTTCATATTATCCACATAAAGCTTTAACGTGCTTTTGGTTATTTGTTTGCCACAAACTTATTAAAGTAACGTTTAATGCAAAATGTGAATATTACATGGTAGAATAGTAACCTAAAATTATTGTTGAAAAGACATTGTTGTTCCCTTTACAATTGGTATTCTTGTGAAATCAGTCCTGATTTGTGCAAGATGAAAAGCTTGGACAATATCTCTCCTTTTTCAGCAATACACAATAGTAACCTTCTTAACAAACAAATCAAACACTTTTAATTACTTGCCCTGAACCACCATTTGTACATTTTGATGGATACATTCTGCAAGTTTTCACAACAGCATTACATCTAGTCTCCGGTGCTTGAACGGATTTAAAAGAAGCCGAGAACAGGAGTTTTGATTTTGGTCCCAGACATCAAATGCAGGTCCTGACTCTGCACCATGTCAGGAGCAGTCACGTGACATTGATTTTGCCTGGATTGGCCAATTAATGACCAGAGGGTATGCTCACTGTCCAATTAAGGGCAGAAAGTGGGCTTTCAAAGATGGAGGGCTAAAAAGAGGTCCTTACACATGAAAGGTACTGCAGCCTGCTACTGCGGATCAGAGAGAGAGAGAGAGGGCATCTCACTCAGCACGTTAAAAATACTTGAAGTATACAATGGCCACAGCTGCTGGTCCTGCACTATGGAGGGCAGCCTGTGGCTAGGTAAGCAGGTGTGGGAAGGAATGGTGGGGCCTCAAAATGAGCCAGGGGTGCTTGTTGGGTCCTTCCCCCATCTTATTGCTGGCGGGAGCTATCTCCAGTCAGCTGTTGTGCTCCCAACGCCACCAAGGTGACCAACTGTCCCATACTTAATGGGATCATCCTCTGATCTAGTTACTTGTCCCATAGTGTTTCTTCACGGGACACCAATTTTCTAGTATTCCTATGTTTTATGTGTCTTTGGTGCTTACTGTGCATGTGCTGTCATAACATCAGCCCGAGTCTGCCTGGATTTGGACTGGAGCCTAGAAGGAACAAGCAGCATGGAGCGCTTGAATGGTGCCTTGGTGGACCCACTGAACTTTGTAACTTGTAACAATCAATATGTATTTGATATATTTGAATATCACAATTGTCGCAAATGCTGTGTTCTTTTGTATTGTGTGTGAATTGTAAGGAAATAAATAAATAATCAAGAGGCTAATTAAGGCAATGATCAGAGGCTGACTGGAATTTTACAGATGGCCAACTGGCATCCTGTAGCATCCAGGGTGACCAAGTCCCTTACTTTATTTCCTTGGACACCTCGCACGTGAGGAGGGGGGGGGGGTGTGTGTGTGTGTGTGTGTGTGTGTGTGTGTGTGTGTGTGTGGGTGGGGGTTGGCATGATCCAGGTGGGGGGTTAATAGCCCAGATGCCCACATAAGCCTTGCGCCTGCCTTCACTCCCCCGTCAAATCTCGGTCTTGGGCCTGCCTTCACTCCCCGATTGAGCTTTGGGTCTGCACCCAATCCCCCGACTGAGCTTCAGGCCTACCTCCACTCCCCAACTGAGCCTTGGGCCTGCCTTCACGCCCCCACCTAGCCTCGGGCCTTCACTCCCCGACCGAACCTCAGGCCTGAACCCCAGAGTGAGCCTCGGGCTCCCCTGTTCACCTGTTTGGGGTTGCCAGTTGTGCAACCACTCCCTCCCCCTCTCCGATCTTAACTATCCTCACCAATCTGAAATCTACTGTGTTTATCACATATTCCCAAAGATAATTTCCATTTTCTAATGAGGACGGCATCTTGTAACAATATGCTAATTACCTAAATTAATTAACTTTGATTGTTGTTACATGTTTGTACAGGAGGGGCAGGTCATAAGTACTTGCTTGAAAGTTGACTTTCCTCTAGGGAGAGAGAGAGGTACGCGGGTCATAACGTATCGATCGGAAAGCAAGCTGAATCCTCATGCGATACTCTGAGATAACTACAATTTATTACCATACATGAGTTTACACACTTACTGATGCAAAAAGGAGAGCAAGAAAAGATCAGTATCAAGAACAGTACTCGAGATTACTTTAGAGCTTAAAAAAATGTGTATAAGAGACCAATGGTTAGACGTTTGCTACTATATCATCACTAAGAATCTCTAGCCAGGAGAAATCTTTTCACTATGGACTTGAACAAAAGTTTTGTCAAGACGGTTTGTATGTTCAGGGGTGTTGAATTCTTTACATCTTGGCCATGCTCTCCAAACTCTCCGGTCCTGCCCATGCCGATTCCCACTGCGGGTGGGATTGGAAAATCCCAGCCAGTGTGTCTTATTGATTTACGTGATAAAGCAGTCACCTTAACAAGCTACCGGCACTTGCAGGTGGGTAGCTATTCCATGCCCGACCTGACTTCCAGAAAAATGGTTGGGGGAGGCGGAATGAGTGCCAGAGAACTGACACGCTGGCTGGCAGCGCAAAATTACATGTTTGCCCACCGTAGTTCTTGCCCCCATATCGGGGCCAAAGTCCTGACCTAGGCATAAGGTTTTAATCTGTGCTCAGTCCTTACAATGTGTGGACTTGTCATACGTTTCATCCTAAACTAGCAATTTATTTGAAAAAAGTGAAATGAAGGAACAAGAGAAATTATTTATAGTTAGCACAACAATACTCGGCATCAGTAAGTTAAACAAATCAGATATTGGGATTTATTAGAAGGCCAATATTCAGCCAAAATAGTGAAGTAATTCAATCACTTTATAAATCATTAACGTGACTGCATTTAGAACGCTGTATCACTTTTGTTCGCAACGGTACAAAATATTATTGGAAGAATACAGAGGCGATCAACCAGAAAGATTAAGGGGGTCATGGGTTATGAAGGGCTATTGGACATGACATCAATGGAAAAGAGCAGGTTGAGAGGTGATATGAATGTTTTTAATAGGATTCAAAATGGGACTGCATAATGTCAGCCATGAACAATAAACAAGAGGACACACCCACGCTTGAGAGGAATTGTGGGGGAGGAGGTGTGAATTCAAGATTAATCTGCAGAAGCATTACTTCAGTGAGCGAGTAGTAAATCCAAAGGGAGACAGTGGAACCAATTAGTTAGATTTCTTTCATGAAATGACATTTTGGAGTACAGTATATGACTATTTTTTAAACATATATCCAAATCTAGCATCCTTGGGAGGAATAGATGACTTTGGACCTACACTTTCCAAAGATTACTACCAATGGATGTTTCCTCACCCCATGTCTGGGTCTGTTGCAGACTAATTGAAAAAATTGATTGCTTTAAGTCAACAACTCCATTATCATGTGACTACCAGCATGATAGAAGATGAACTAGATGGACCTTGGTTTTTATTCAGCAAGCAATTCTCATGTTACTACTTCTAAGTATTCCTTCCTTTAGATCTCCTACAGAACAGGCAGAAAAAATCTTGGCTTAGAAAATACTAACCTTCTCTCTGCTTTTCAAGCGCATTAGCTTCATTAAAATGAGGATAACGTACACAGGTAATAAATAATCCTGTGACATGTCAGTAAATAGAAAAAGTGAAAACAGCACTGTGTGTTCATTAATGGTATTATGGTAAAAAAAAACAATATGGAAAGACTGTGGATGGGCTGTCAGCATTTTAACAAAAGGGAAAAGCGATTTTTTTGGATTAATTTTCATTACTGATGAGCAACCACCCCTCACTCCAGAATGATTTTTTTCCCATTCCACACACCAGATATCCTTATAAATGGTGGTGTGGGAAAAACTCCATTATTGATTGTGGTTAATTAAAGCACCATAGTTCATTTCTATGTGCATACTGAAGATTATCTTTTACAGACGCTATGTAATGAAATGGATAGATCAATACATGCTCATATGCATCAGCTAAAGATATATTAAAACAAATTATACTTTCTTTGTTAACAAATTAATTTTTCCACATTCAAACTTCACACCCATATAACTCAAGGATGAATAAAAAAAAAAACAATCTGTATACAAAAATACAGGGTTTACAAACATGTCTGCATAGAAGACAATGAAATAGTTGTTAGAATGTAGATTTTAACTAAAAATAAATTACCTGAATGGGATAAGAAAATGTAACTTAATAGTCTCTTGTAAGATTGATTGGCAAACTTCAAAATCTTTCACTGTTATATTTATCTTCAAGTAGTTATAAATGTTTTGGATATTTCCATTGAAGTATATGTATTTAATGTAAATTCGCTAAACACTTTTCAATGCATGTCATAGTCTTCACAGTACAAGTAGTTTTAAGCAAATCGACGCTTTGTGTTATCCAAATAACAAAGACCAACAAATACATCTAAGAGCAGCCTATTTATATATTCATGAACATCCATGGTTTTTACTGGTAATTGACTAGAAACTAAACTGTTCCAGCCATATAAATACTGTAGTTATAGGAGCAGATCAGAGGCTGGGAGTTCTGCTGCGAGTAACTCACCTTCTGACTCCCCAAAGCCTGTCCACCGTCTACAAGGCACAAGTCAGGAGTGTGATGGAATACTCTGCACTTGCCTGGATGAGTGCAGCTCCAACAACACTCAAGAAGCTCAAAGCCATGCAGGAATAAGCATCCCACTTGATTGGCACCCCATCCAACACCTTAAACATTTACTCCCTCCACCACCGATGCACAGTGGCAGCAGTGCGTACCATATACAAGATGCACTGCAGGAACTCACCAAGGCTCCTTCGACAGCATCTTTCAAACCCGAGACCTCTACCATCTAGAAGATCAAGGGCAGCAAAGGCATGGGAACAGCACCACCTGCAAGCTCTCCTCCAAGTAACTCACCATCCTGACTTGGAAATATATCACTGCTCCTTCATTGTCGCTGGGTCAAAATCCTGGAACTCCCTAACAGCACTGTGGGTGTACCTACACCACATGGACTGCACCACCACCTTCTCAAGGGAAATTAAGGATGGGCAATAAATGTTGGCCTAGCTAGCGATGTTCACATCCCATGAAAGAATAAATAAAAAAAAGAAATCAGGTGTCTGCAACCTTTAAAGAAAGGTCACACACAAAGAGAGCATTGGGATCGCCCTGTAAATGCCAGCAGAAATTAGCACTATTTAAGATGACTACGGATCCTGTCTACTTGAACAATAAATTGTTATCCAGCAACCATGAGAGGAATTTTATGGTCCCGCCATGGTGGGGACGGGGCCGTAAAACGTGGTGAACCATTGACTTCGGCAGGAATGTAAAATCCCACTGTCGTAAAATTCTGCCCCATGATTTCACTTTTGTTTAAAACGAGGAGACAATAGCCTAAAAATAATACTTCGCAATATCACTATACAATTGTTTTTTCCACTACATTTAAAGGCCATAACGATTCATCTTAGACGATAGCTTCATTAAAACAAATACTTGGATTGGAGAAGGCCTAGAAATGGTGCACCCCAATGGTTAGTGCTGGGTCCACTTTTATTCTTGATAACTACTTGCACTTGGACATCAGGAACATGATATTGAAACTGCCTGATGAAACAAAAGAAGAGCTCACTAACATCAAAGCAGATTGTGAAAGATCTTTTACTGTGAAGAAATATGAAGCGCTGCATTTTGTAAATAAAGGACCAACAGGAGTAGACCCTCAATGGAAAAACGCAAAGTTGTTGTGAACAAAGGCTCCTAGGAATTCAAATACATAATTGAAACGTATATAAATAGCAAAGTAATGTCATACAGATACAGTGGAATGGTAATAACAATGTAATTTCTAAACTGTCTCATTGCATTATAGTTCAGCTAGATTAATTCAGTCAAATTTGAATTACTTAGATCTGGCATTGCCTCAAAATTAAACAGTGGGAATGAAGGAGCAATAGTTTTGTTTCAAATAAAGAGGAATCACTGCACACAATATCTAAATGTCCCTTTTCTTGACGTTTGCTCCTAAAGAATTCCCATTCCACTGTGTGATGCTCAGAATTTGTTGTGTCAGCTAGATCTCTACACAATCTCAGAGTTTCTGGAGCTTCGGAAGAGGTGGAGCACAGTGTATAACTTCAATAGGTGCAGACGCAACTTATGAATGTAAATGAGGAGAAATGCGACACTCTTGGCTTCTCACGTCATATCCCTGTCCACTTGGTCCTTGGGCAATTCAAGAAGCTGGTATTAGGTTTGCATATGGGAACCCTAACCTTCCTTAGCTACCTCAGATTGGATGGTGTCAAAGGGGATCCCAAAAGTAAAGCATACAGACCAGATTTTCATTCCAAAATGGTGCTCAGCTTTTCTCTCACTTTTGCTGGCACAAGACCCTGCCAAGGGATGGACTCCCACCAGATCCTTGCCAAGGCAGTGCTGTAAGACCTTGGCCAGGAAATTTACGCATGCATAAGTCAGGACGGATGCAGTGCATTTCAACCAGGAAATTAAGGACTTGCCAGTCTAACATCTGTTACAGGGAAGTTATTATAATCTAAAATTAAGGACAGAGCGAATGTGCACTTGGGAAATTTGAGCTGTTTGGAGACAATGAACATGGATTAGTAAAGGGTAGGCCATGTCTAATGAAGCTAATTTAATTTTTTGAGGAAGTATGGACATGGATAGCTTATCGATATACAAGACTGCTCAATAAAACCAAAGCTCATGGAATGGAAAGCAAATTATTAACCTGGTTAGGAGATTGGTTATTAGAAGACAAGAGTATAGGAATAATGGGCATATACTTCAATAGGAAGGAAGTGCCCCTCAAAGATTTGTGGCAAAGCTTCAACTCATCACTATATTTATTAAATTAATTAGCAAACAGAACAGAGTCATATATTCTAGGTTACCAACGACACACATTAGTGATATAGTAATGGTGCGGATGAGGGCATAACATTACAAAGAGACATTGATAGGTTAAGTGAGTGGGTGACTTTGGTGCAGATGGATCAAACCAGGGCAGATCTGAGTGATATATAAACAGTGAAGGTCTGAAGAGATGGAGGGATCCATGTACATTGACCATTGAACTGCAGTAGTCAGGTACAAAAAAAAAATCAAAAAGGTTAATAGAATGTTAATCTCTATAACTAGAAGACTAGAATATAAAGGGGAGGAAGATTTGCCACAGCTATATGAAGTCCATCTGGAATACTGTGCACAGTTCAGGGCAACACACCTTAGAAAGGATATAATGACCTTGGAAGGAGTGCAATGCCAATTCATCAAAATGTGATCATGTCTCCAGGGATTAGATTATGAGGGGAGATTCTATAAACGAGGTTTATATTCCCTGGAGCATGGAAAGTTAAAGGGTGATATTTTTGAGGTTTTTAGGATTGTGAAATTGATAGCATAAATAGAAACATTTTCCATCGATGAGGCAGTCTAGAATATGGGACATAACCTTAAAACCAGAGCCCGGTTTTTCAGGGGAGTTGTCAGGAAACACTTCACCAGACAAAGGGTGGCAGAGGTGTGGAAATCTCTCCCATAAAAATTAATAATATTAAATCAGAAATTGATGGACTTTTGCTAGACAAGGGCATATAAGGAAACGGAGCTAAGGTGAGTGGATAGAGTTAAGGTACAGATTAGGTGTGATCTCACTTAGTGGCAGAATAGGCTTAAAGGCCTGAATAGCTTGCTCTTATCAAGCTAGGGCAGAAAAGGCCATTTATTTGATGGGTGATTAAAAACACATTCTCAAAATAATCAATTAATTAAATAATCACATTCTCCAGATTGAAAAACCGGTTTTAAATTTATGACCCAAATTGATTCTTGCCCCAGCTGTACCCAATTAGTCTGACAGTAATTTTACAAATATAGTAGATGGGCAGGGATTGACAGTTACTCTTGCCATTTTCAAGTCTTTGACTACAGAGGTATTCAGTGGCAAAGAGGGATAATAGAACACATTGATGTAACATGCGCTCCAGAGCTGCACCTCTAAAACCATTTTCGAGAACTGGAACAGCCATTTGCCAAATACAAGTGCACTGCCACATAAATAATTTAGCTGCTTACATTTCACTTGACTTACTTTACCTATATGGTTGCTGGACATTATAGAACACATTTAAATTCTCAGGGTACGAGACATGGGGTGGGGGCTGCTGCAGGGGAGAAAATTAAACTAAACATAAAATAATATTAAATATCTGAACATGCAATCAATATCAAGCAATTCATATCTGAGCACTTCTGTATAAAAAGGAAAGTTATGAACAAATGGATTATAAATTTTAAATTAGTGAAATATAAAGACGGTTTAAAATAAATTATGAAGATCAGAATAATGACTAAAATTACCTGTTTTCTTATTTAGTATCAGCAGAAACCGCTCAGAAGAAATGGGCTGGCTGCTCCCCAAATCTTTTCCAGTCTTGGCTCCATCCGAGGATTTGCTATCACTTATTTTTCCAGCTGTTTCTTCAGAGGCTTCTTCAGGAGATGGCTCTTCAACTACTACTTCAGGTGTAATGAAAGCTTCTGAATAATTCAGAGGGGTGGGGGGCTCAGCTGTGGCTGCATCTGTTCCCTTTGTACCTTTGACACTATAAGAAGAAGGATACTCAGTTGATCGACTTGACTGAAGGTCCAATTCTTGCTGGCTGTCCATTAAGGCTTTTTCATCAGATTCTCTCCCAATGCTGTTAGATTTCATAGGGGATTCTTGTTCTCTTTGGAAACTCTCTTCAGATGCTGATGAAGCATCATATGGATCAATGATGAGCTCACTGTCGAGCTCAGCTTCACGTTCCTCCCTCAGGATACTGTACTGGACCGATGAAACAGAAGAAGGTGGAGTTCCACCAACCTGCCTGAATGTCATATAGCTGCAACCTTCAACTTCTTCCACAGACAATAACTCATCTGGCACTACCTCTATCTCAGAATCTCCAGATTCAGCACTGCTGGCATCAAGGTCTAATATTGTTGCTGGTAGCTTTGGCAAATTCTGCTCAGACTCATCTATTTTTGTTAAGGCAGCGCTTGGGGACCGCTCCTCTTCTGTGGCATTTAAAGAAAAACACTGAGTTTGCTCTGAAGTCTTCTCAGCAGCAGGGCGTTCCTCCTCCAGGAAATGGTAAGCTGCTTCAATCTGTGAATCAGATTCTTCTGCAATCATAAATGCAGACAGAAAATATGCTCAGTGAGCATCCAAAGTTACTTTCTTTTTGCTGCTGCAATAGCATATCAAGTCATACCTCATTTATGATCAACACCACATCTGTTAAGTTCTGTCACTTTTAAAACTCAGTTGTACATTGAAGAAAGAGCTAGACTAGAGGTACATACTGGTAAAACCGATTCCTCTTTCAAATGTATTTTGAAACTCTCAGCCATCAAGATGGTGGGCACGCATTCTGCAACCACACCTTGCTAAAACTCTCTTTGGCTGGTCTTATAGAGGCATTCAAGAACAAGCCAGCTATGGCATTTCCATCCATTTTTTCACTACTCATTTTAGGGAGGTGCTATAGTATAAATCCAACACTTCCTGCTCGGCAAGAGTGCAGCAGGGAATTCAACCATTCGTTATGCAACGTGAGGCATTCCCTAATAATCCTATTGTTTGTTTCTAGTGCTTCACAGTACAATAGCTAGTGGCTTATTTAGTACAGTTCCAGGGCTCTGCTCAGTGGCGTAGAAGAACATTTAAAAGGAAAAGCTCTTCATTAATTTTAACAACAGAAGCTCTACTGTCACGAACAGGATATAAAGCTGGAAATTATTAATGGATTTCTAACTGCAAGGTAGAGTATTCCACAGTAACAAAGATTGATTGCCACGCTATAATTATAATTTTTTTATATTGCTTCTATTTGAACTTTAAGAGCCATTCAAACAAAACTGTTAGCTGCATTTAACTTGAAGGTCCCTTCATGTTTTAGGAAGCTTAAAAATGGAAACTAAATTTGGAGCTACTAAGCATTCTAATTATCATATTGCATTATCATACTGATGTGGTTTTCAAACAGAAGATAAGCTCATGTCATTCCATTAAATATTTATATTCTTTTATGGACATGACATCAAGTAGTGCATAAGCATCAAAAAATAAATTGAAAATTTTCACACCTTTTCAGCTATTTTACAGCCAAAAATTAGAAGGGCCACAACACACATTGCAAAAATGGTGCATTTCCCTTCTCCCCATTTTATGGAACAAGAAATGAAAAAAAATTGCAGTAAAAAACTAAGTATAGGATACCAACACCAGTCCTATTTACAGAAACAGGGAACATTGGTAGTTTATAAGCTAAAATCAATTACTATAAAACATGAATCATCATTAACAATGAAGGTAAATGTATCAAGAAAAATGATTAACACTTTTTATCCATTACATTTATGAAATAAAACTTTATTAAAATTACTTTCAATAATGCTGGGAACAACATGCACTAGCTATGAGATCTTCCAAAAAGATTGGATTAATCGTAGCACTAAGTGACGGCTTTTAATTCATCAAAGCAAAATAATAGACTATATATCATGCACACCACTACTACTGTATGCAAAGTACAGGATTATTACATTATGCACAGATGTGTGGAGATTGGACCAATGGAGGCAGCAGAATAGGCCTGCTGTGATGCTGTCCATGGTTGAATATTCTATCAACAACCACTATCAATGCTCCCACATGCATAGTACAAGAAAGGGACCAGCATAATGGATCTGTACCCCAGGAAAGAATCAGTACTTTGCAAGGACAAAGAGAAGGGAAGATAAAAAAGAGAAACTGGTAAAAGGATAAAAGCTTGTAGAGACATGAACGCTGAGGAAGAGAAAAGTGCAGTGGAACTAATGGATTTTCCAGAAGAAAGGTTACATCTTTCTTCATGCGCAACTAAATAAAAGATGAAGCAAAGCTATTTTTCCCTGAGCCACTCTTCCTTGTAAACTTAAGTGAAAATATAAGTTCAGAGAATTTCCTGAGAATGTGAACCAAGCATGTTGAAAAAATAGTTTTATTCTTACTAACACAAAATGAGTAGCTTTATTTAGTTAGTTGAGGTTGTGGAAGTCTGACCACATTTATGTAATGCACTCTTCACTGGCACTGAAAAAAAAATATGGTACATCCATACAGCATTTGACAAAACATTTTATAGAAAAGCCATAAATGATAAGGGCCTGCAACATAAATTCATGCAAGGGAAAGCTGGAAAATCTGGACACAATTCAGCCTGTCTGAGATGAAATCCCTCTTACACTTGCGTGCCTATCATTGGCCCTCATATTAATATTTTTAACTTAAGGTGGATATCTGCTCTCAGACATTTTAACAGGCACCATCTTTGCCGAGGTTTAATCAGCAATTCTATTGCTGATCGCTGGTAATCCAAGAATGAAGTCAGTAACCAGCTGGGATGCGGCAGCAATTGGCAGAATTAAACATTAATTCGGCAGAAATTAACTAATAAACCCCTAGATTAAGTTAAATCTGTCCAGAAGTCTGCATAAAAATCATGGTCAAGGTGGTTAAGTAACCTGTGTGGTTTTAACTAGCCACCTGGTAGGTTAAAATCACCTCCTCTAATTTCTAACACTTATGAGTCAAAGATAAAAGAAAATAAGGCAAGTAGAGTGAGATAAAATAGAGAAAGGAAGACAGGCAGTTTTTTCATTATTCAATTTTATTTTTTTAGAAAGAGAAAGTGTGAGGGAAGCAGGAAAAAAGACTAAGGGAGGAGAGGAAGGTAACTGTTTGAAATAAATAATATGCATTTTAAAAATCTATTTGCATTGACTAAGCATGCATCGATCAGTGTAAGCTCATGTTAGCAAGCACAGAGATGCATAGTTTCTCCTTTAAATTTCGCATTTTATTTGCGTCCTTTCACACTTGGCCCATTTTTATGACATTTTGTTTTCTCTCCTGAAAGTGAAACCGCCCAGCCGTGTAAACAGGATAGACAAATAAGGAATAGAAAAATATCATTGTAAGTTATATAAAAGAAGTCACAGATTGACAAACATTCAAGACATTTTCAATCAACAAGCCAGAACAAAGGGAAAAACAAGTTGAATAGAATGTCAACATAGATACACTCACAAAACAATTACAATAGTTCAATGAATAAAAGACAATTTTGAAATGATTTGTACATACACCAGCAACCTATTAGAGTAACTCACATAATAATTGTTACCTGAGCTTGAGGGAGTAGGCGTTTGGGATATTGGGCTGTCATCATCAGGCTCTGATACAGTCACAGTTGGCACTACATCGGATCCTTGTTTTGGTTTAGTCTCTTGTTCATGCTGAGACTTGCACCTGCTATTGGGATCTACTATGGTTTCTATCTCAGTGAGATAAACGTGGGTTGGCGATGCACAAGTATCCATTGTGTGAATATTGTGCTGGATGTCCTCCAATTCCCATTTCTCTGAAATGTCTTCATCTGAAGGCTCTTCCACATATGGTGCTGTTGTTGGTTCCTCAGGACTCAGACAGGGGCTCATTTCTTCTATTAATTTTATCTCCTCAACTGACTTTTTCAGATTTTCTGGGGAGACTTCTGTGTCAGCTGATGTATTATCTACAAAAGACATCATCTTCTCTTCCCAGTCTGTCTTGGATAACTCCTGAGTTTTCGATTCTCCAGACCGGCACATGTCAATATAGTTTTGGTCTTCTGCCTTCTGTGACCCTATGGGCTCCACCAAAGTTTTGGCCAAGTCAATAGAATCTCCTGTTGTCATCTCTATTCCTGAATCTGAGCTGATCATACAATGAGACTCAAAGCTTGGAACTTGTCTTGCTGCACCAACCTCTGGACTATACTCTTCAAAACCTGTTGAGCTAACAAGTGATCCTTCTGTAACTTCTAAAAAGAAAATGAAAAACATGGAACAATGACAATTGTGATTATAGCTCTTAATTCTGCATTTAATCCAACATTGAAATTTTGTCCAAACGGCTTCTTATGTGAGATTAAAAGGTAGACATGTGTACTGAGGGTTCATTGAAGGCACTCTCCCTTAAAGCAAGATCACATTAAATAAATTGAAGGAGTATCATTTATAATGAAGCATCAGGGCAGCATGAAACTGTTGATGCAACAGCAAGCTTCTTTAGAGAGAAGGGTGTTTTTGTCTTTAACTGAGTTCAAAGCAGGTTAGAGTGTTTGAGCTAGAAAACCCTCTTCATATTAAATGGAATGTTGTTAGAACACTATTCTGCTGCATTGAAAGCAATATGTAACTGAAAAATACATACACATAACCAAGAATAAGATGAAGAAAAAGTGGCAAACACATGACAATAAATAGCACAGTTACAAAGGCCTATCACTTTACAGCAGGTTTAAGACAGTAAAAGAGCAGTGTAGTGCAGAATATATTTAACTGTTAGAGTACAGAGCTAATTGTGATGTGTATTATAGACAGGACTTCTCTTTGTATAGAAAGCTTTGTCGCACAAAAAGAGCTTTATGATATCCCAAATGTTTCATCAGCAAGCTACTGAAATTTCTATATCTGAAATCTCATCAACGATTATCCACAACACTAAGACAAGAATGTTATTCCAATTTTATTCTTGATACTCCCCTCCTCTATTTATTTTTTCCTTTTGTTCTGATTTTCATTTTTTACCTGATGCCTATTCTTTATTTCTTCATTTAATACCTTTTAGTTTTACGATCACACCTTACAATGTTTTTTACACCCTTTCTTGACTGCATTCTTTTTTTCTCGATACCATCAACTCTTAAAGAAGTAAGAGGGATTAAGATTTTATTTTTTCCTGCTGTGCTTATTTTTGTTAACCATTGTTCCCTTGCTCTCCATTCTTCATAAACAGTGGAGTGGCGTTTCTTATCAAAATCATTGATCTTCATCATTAGGATCAATAAGAGATGGTTCATTACTACATACTTCCAATTCTACTGACTCCTATATTTAAGTGATAAAACAGATCTACAAAGGAAACAGAAATAGTAACGGCATGTGTGGGCTGACAGGAGATTGAGAACATGATTGTCGTAGTTTTGGCAGAAAAAGTCCACCACCTATGGACATTCACTTGAAACAGGTAATTTCGGACTCGCCCAATATATAGAGTATAATTTATAACAAAATATCAGCTTTGAAATATATCACAACATACGAGCAGCATAACCAGCAACAGCAAAATGGTCTTTTGAAAAGCCTGTGGGCAAACAGGATTTTCTCCTTTTAAAAAAAGAGTTGGAGAAAAATCATTGAAAGCTAAAAATTAAAAGTTAAGCTATAACTTAAGTACATTAATCTTTCTTTGGGAAAAAAACCCCTTCAATTTTTACAAGGAATTACAAAGGATGGGGGAAGAGCTGAATGTTACCAAACAAGAGAGTTAGCAAAAGAATCATTACATGGCATGCCCGTGAAATTTTAGTGGTTATAAGCACAGAATATTTGAACAGAAAGAAATGTTAAACATTAACCTTTTGTATTTTGTAGCCTGAATGAAATTAATGAGATTAGGTGATCTTTGTAGAGAATTAATTCTGCACAGTATGAGAAATATGTATGTTTAAAAGCCACAAGAACAGGCAGAATGGGGAGATAATTTTTACAAAATAATGAATATGTTAGCATGTAGGAATGGCGCAAGAAAAATTTAGCAAGGAAATTCATCAGTGGAAGCCGTTCCTATCACTTGTCAGCCTTTAAAATGCTTCCCACAAGTCTCCCCTGGACTCATCTCAACTGTCGGAAAACCAATGACACATGCAACCTTGAGTTTGCAGGGTTTGCACTGCAGGTAGGCTCTACCTGTTAAATTGCGGCCTGCAAAGAAGACTAAGGGCTGGTTTTATGCTCCCCCACTGGTGGGTTTGACGGCAGGGAAGCATGTAAAATCCAATGGGTGGCCTTCCTGCTGCCTATCCACCTGCCTTTGGTGGCACCTACAGCTAGGACTCTGTGATTCCACCCTTCAATCTCCTCAATCTTTCTCCTGCTGCTACTTATACCCATTTCACACAGTTAAACCAATAACTGAACTAATGACTATCGAAAAGAGCAGACCCAGGAAGCATGCTTGTGACACCATCAACAGTGTATTTTTTTTAAAAGGGACAACTCATTTCGAGGAAATCCTAGGCCAATGTAACACTGTGTGGGCAGTGTTCTAACTCCATACACCATCAACTGCCATGGCTTTTGCTAGATCTTATGCAAGATTGCTACTGAGCAATTGTGACAAGACATCAATATCAAATGAGAATTACTACTTAGAACCAAATGGACCATGTTCACTGTAGTAAACATACATATTATTGGTCTCTGGTGCCCAGACAGTGTTTGAACAGTGGTCCTAGAAGACCCCCTGCTGCATTTTAAGCGCAGAATGCATTGCAAAGCTTTAATTAGTTTTGAATGAGTTTTGCTGGTCAAGTGTTAGGAAGATTGTTGCTCAGCACAGAAACAATGCAAATATCAAAATGATCAAATAAGGATGGAAAAAAACCTCTTACATGTTTTCATATTCACTAAAGAAGCATTAAAAGTTAAACCTTTGGAAATATTGATATTATCACCATTACCATATGACTCTAAGCAGAAGATGAGTAGGAAGAGGGGCTGTAAGGAACAGAATAACATGCGTAAATTTACTTTTGGTGGAGAAACGTCACTGCTGACAACAAATTGCATAGGTATTGAAATGTTAACAATTCAGAGGTGGACTTGACATGAGCAATATGAATACAGGATGATAAAAGAACAACAGAGTAGGAATTGTCAACTGCTATCCACTTTCTTGTACTAAAATTAGTGGGCTCAGCAAGAAGAATTAGTGAACTATATTAAGTAATTAGTCATATTGAAAACAAACATTTTAAAATTGTCTACAATCATTGTTTATTATTTGTAGTGCAATGATAAACAATAATACAAAGAATGAATTTATGGTTTCAGTGTAAACAGTGAACAGAAGGAATCTGTTTCCATGATGGGAAATGGAAATTAATATTACGTATCATTTGTCTGACTCCCAAGGGTGAAGGTGTGATGGAGTTTCCTTATTGATCAAAATATTGAAAATTGCATTCTTCCATTGTTTGAGCTGAAAGATTTACAACATGCAATAAATATGAAACTGGACTTGGACAACACAATTCAACTCAATACCACTAAAAGCTGTTTGAGAAATTCAGCTGAAGGTACAGTTCTATATAAAACCAACATAATGCTTAATGGATTCCATTTTAGTGAATCTAATGAAATAAATCCTCATAAAGACAGTTTAAGATTCTGTATATGCTCGTATGAAAGTCGACCTTGTGTAAGAGTTGATCCATGACTTTTGGCCCAAAAGACAACTTTTCATAAAGCTCGTGTAAAGGTTGACCCTAATTTTTCTGGAATAAAACCACATTGTGATTATTAATTACTTACCGGTAATTATTACAATTCATTAATTTGAAGGTACAAGCAGGAACCATTAAACTTTCCCTCTACTAATTCTAGCAACATTGTCCTAGCCAATCGACAAGACTAATGTGTAACTCATGAGTTATCACAATGCTTTCAAGAAAGAATAACAAGTACGTAACTCAATTTAAAATTAATTTGTACCATTCACCAAGATGACTAACAATTGTGCAGCAGCAAAGGTGTTTAATGTTTCCGAGAAAATAATTATAGACTGGAGAAAGATATCCAATAAACGAGAAATGATGCCAAAGAATAAATACGCTAACATAGGAAAACTGAGCAAGTGGTGTCACCTGGAGAAAAAAGTGGCACAACGGGTTAACAGGCATTGGCAAAATGGTCATGTTATCACCAACAGAGCCACCTGACTCTATGCTATCGGAGAAGTGAAGAAAGATGGTATTCCAGAATTCAGGGCCAGTGCTGGGTGGTGCACACGATTCATGAAAAAGCACGTTTTAGTACCTTTCATTCAGAAAACAAAAATTTCACATCATCTGCCATTGGAACTCAAAGATAAAATCATCAGATTCCAGCATTTGTCACCCGACATTGAGAGAAGATGTGTATTGATTGGCCTGCATTGGAAATATGGATGAAACACCAATGAACTTTGACATGCCAGTTACCAAGACTGGTTAAAAAGCTGCCCTTGTAAAGATGACTGGCCACGAGAAGACATGGTTCACATAAGTTCCATTTTGTATAGCGGATGGCACAAAATTAAAATCGATGCTGGTACTCAAATGCAAAACTCTCCCCAAAAGAGAAATTTCAGAAAGGAGTTGTTGTCCATGCTCCTGAGAAATGTTGGTTGAATGAAGGCAGTTGTAAGAAATGGATCAAAGGAGTGTTGAATGTGAGACTAGAAAGACTGTAGAAAAATTTGCTTTACTGGGACATGTTCAAATGCCACCTTGTCAATGATGTAATCCGTGATATGCAATCATCCAACACTGACGTGGCAGTTCTTCCCAGCAGACTTTCGAGTGTTGTTCAGCCCTTGGACGTGTGTATAAATAACCAAGATAAAGAGTTTTGAGGATCAGGATCTCAAACCTAGGACTCAGATCACAGTTTACCAGGCTTCCCCATACTCATATATGTTTTGAAAACATGGAAAGCCTACACCAGGCACGTCAAAGCACTGGAGTGCCTTTGTAAGATCCTCCAAATCCAGTGGCAGGAACGGCAGTCCAACAGCAGTGTCTTCTCCCAAGCCAACTTGCCCAGCATCGAAGCACTAATCACACAAAACCAGCTCTGCTGGATGGGACATGTCATTTGTATGCCTGACGCCAGGCTACCAAAGCAACTGTTCTATTCAGAACTTGGTTGCAGCAGGAGACTCCCCAGAGAACTACAGAAAAACTTCAGGGATGTCCTCAAAGGATCCCTGAAGAGATTAAACACCTCTGCCAACTCCTACGACCGACCAAAATAGAGGTTTATTTAGGAAGGCACCAAACACATTGAGAGATTTCACTGGGGTCAGGCAGAAGTGAAGTCAATGCACCGGAGTGAGCACAAAACCTCCAAATGCCTCATCTACCCGGCCCTTCATGCATTACCTGCCCTGCATGTGGTAGAGTCTGCAGATCATGCCCTGGACTTATCAGCCATCTCAGAGCCCATCGACCAAAGTGGACGCAAAGCATCTTTGATTCTGCGGGGCTGCCTTAAGAAGCAAAGTATAAATAAATGTCTCAAGCACATTATCTGAAAGACGTGGAAAAATTGGATTTTGGGAGGTAAAGAAACATTCGCCAAAGGTGGGAACATGAGAGCACTCTCACCAGCAACATTGTGTCAATGGGCTCAGAGGCGTGGAACTTGATCCCAAATTGTCATAAAATAATTTCTAAAACATGGAGCATTGAATGCACAGGATGTTACTAAGGATGATTACTTGTGGAACGATGGTGCCGAAGTTATCCCAGTACTAATGATGATGATGCTGATGATGATGATGAAGATCCATATGGTGATGCTATACAACCAGGCTATTGGAGAAATTGTTTGTTGATTCAGATGGTGATCAGAGGGATTTTGAAGGATTTTAATGTGAAATGGTGTAGTCAATTTGTTAGGGTATATATTTATTCTGCGTTGGATGAAATGTATATAGCTTGTGCTGTTATAAAATAAATAAATATTACAGCATTAATATGAATTCTTTAATGCTACTGGTTTTTACTTTATTTCATTTCGACAGTCCTTTTTGGGCCCAAATCAAGCATACATGTCAATCCCTTAAAAACATTACTCATGTAAACATCGAACCACTGACTTTTGTCCTAAAAACATCAGTCTCAAAAATTTGACTTTTACATGAGCATATGCAATAATTTGAAAAGTTGAGGCATCGGACTCTCCATGAATTTTGTTATGCTATCTTTTATTCCAGCATAAAAAGCACTGGAGTTAATATTACGGGAAAACTTGCAAGCCATAAGGATCCTTACAGACATGGACAATACTTGGAATGGGCTCAAGATGCTGAGTAGCCTACTCCTGTTCCTCTTCTATAGTATGGCAATGACCATGGAATCATTTGTGGCATGCAGTTGGTCAGGATTGAAATTTGTATTTTGGTCTACCATGCTTTCTCATAAGAAAAGGAAATATTTTTAGTACTAAATTCACAATTGTCCTAATGACTACACTGCATAGATACCAACCTGAAATCACCACTGCAGCCAAAAATTATTGTATACTTTTTCAACCAATGCTTAAGTTAACTTGAAATATGAAGATTATTTTATATCATATTAATATTTATATTTATATCAGTAAATTTCATTTAAGTGTTAATGTTTAATATCAGGAGGATAAATTGCAAACATAAGTCAATTTTCTGAGGGGAAAAATCTTCAAAGGAACTGCTGAGAGAACCTCAAAACATGTTTTGCGCAGGATTGAAGTTATATTGCAGCTGGGATGAACACAAATTGGCATCAACACAAGCACGTTTTAGCAGGGACTCTCATAGCAGGGAACCTTACACTGGATATTACATCAGGATCTGTCTCTCAAGTTAGACTGTAACTTTCACCTCAACGCACACCCAAATTATTTTGCATTGACCTGAAAATGGCAGTACCCTGCAGCCTTATAAATGCCATTATATCACCACAGAAACAGTATAGACTCCCAGACTCTTGAATAAAATATGTTAATCTACTGGACTCTTGAAATATAAATGAGAAAATACACGAGTCATGTTTCTACTAAGTAGCCTATGCTGCTATCTTGATAGCCTCTACAAGAAGAAGAAAATGACATCTCTCACAGAATCTTAGAAGTGTACTAAAAAAAATCAATTAATAATTTAATAGAAAGCCTGCAACATCATAAGTGGCATCATTCTTACTGCTACAGCACTTCTTAAAAAAAATGTACCCATATTCATCCTATTCTATAGCCAGTTAAATATATTTAATAAATTTGGGAATGCTTTTCAAAAAATAGTTTTATCTGCATCCATTGTAAAAAATGTTCTGCACACAGCATCGATAAAGGTTGGGTAGCATTTTCATGCAAAAGGCAATTTAATCAAAGCATCATTTGTGGTTCAGAAGAATATTTCAAAATACTGCATTTGCTCATTTGTAAGGAATGCTGCATACATGATCAAAAGGACTAGGAGTAAGGCTAACCTGAGAAGCAGTCCCTGTGGATTTTCAGAGCCTCAGGGCTGGGTTTTCACAGGGTCGGTCTGATATCATTTTCACTGGGAGGAGAAAGGGTTGGATTGTGAATCACTCAGACAGGTAACCCAAACTCAGTAGTGCCATTTGAAAATAGTGCTAAGTTTAAACAGACCTCGTTTTCACTATTCCAAGGGCTTAACCCACAGTGTGGGAATCACAAATTTATGGAGGAGATGTAAATGCTCTTGAAGGGTTGATATGGCCCGCTTAGGTGCCATGATTTGAGATTATTTAAATCCCCAGACCTTTAAAAATGAAAAAAGGCTGCAGCTGTCAAATAGGGTTAAAGAAACACATGCGATTGGGCTGCTTTGATTGACAGGCCAACTGGTGTATCTTAGAAAAAACATGACCATCCATTCTTGCTGTTTCAATAGACTTCATTGTTGACATTTCCCGAGGGCTGTTATTATAGCTGAGTCCATTTCCAGTGCTTTGCTGAATTTTAAAAAGGTCCAAAAACACTTATCTCAGCAGGAAGGAGGGGGTGGGGCTGAGTTCACACTTTGATTGATAGTTTCAAGAGACTGTCAAAGGATTAGCTGTCTTGATGTGGTTAGTGAATTGAAGTTTATTTTTACAACAGATTTACCATGAGGGATTTAAAATCTGAATGGATTTCATGAATTAGTTTATTTTTCCCTGTGTGATGAATGAGAGTTCCCTTAGATTGCTATAAGTTTATTTTGTTCATCTCCATGTTTCTCCCTGGGTCCGCCCATAGTGGATACTGGGCGAGTGGCTATGAAGGTGGCATGGGGGTATGAAGTTTCATTGAGGTATGAGCTGGCATGGAGGGACCATGGAGGAGGAGATAGGCATGGGAAGGGAGAGAATGAGAGGGTGAGGGCCTAACAGGTTTTAAAACAATTGGGGTGAAGTCTCAGAGAACTGACATGGGCTTTCCAACAAGCCCACCTCAGCACTCGCCCACCCCCATAATTACCTCTGATCTGCTTTCAGGGTTGGTGCGCCTAACTCAATCCCACCCCTACCTTTCCAGAGCAAATATTGTGTGCGATAGGGACCTTTATAGCAAGGCAGGTCTGCTGACTCAGGAAATTTCCTGACTTGAGCTACCCGACTTGGTAACAAAAATCTGGCCTTGGCATCTTAGAATCATTTTTTTTTAAGGCTTTTACGATAATTAAAAAAAGCACAAAAATAACATTTCTCTTGTTGGTGTAGTCATTAGGGATTCCTGTACAGACACAGTGGGTTGAATTTCCTGGCCCAAGGTGGCGGGCTTGGAGGCAGAGGGCAGGAAAATAGCAGGGAGCAAATTAGGACCCAAGTGGGGGCAATTTAGAAGGCTCATTGGCATTTTGCCAGTGGCAGAGCAACCCCGCTATGTGCGGAGGTCACCAACTCCATGGAGGCACTTTCCTCTGGTAGGAGCCTTCATAGCAAGAGTGAAAACATTTGTAAAAGACTCTCCTAATGTGTTTTAACCCAACATTACCAAGACCTCCACTACAGCTACCATTTCTCTTGTGACATGCTCAATGGCAGACTGTAGCAAAAATAACTGTTACCACATGGAAATGTACAATCTGAGTGTTTAAATCTTTGACTCAGCCTAGGCAACTAGTGCCTACAAGGAGGCAAATGGGTCTAGGTTTCAACTGCCTTTGAGTGAATTAAAACCAAATAAGATATGCATCCTACAACTCAGTAGGAGCATGCACCACGAAACACCCTTGTCCAGTATCAGATGGCTAGTGAATACTCTTCACTGCCAGTCCTGTGTGACAAGCCTTGCCTTCCCATCAAAATCATACCCAAATCTATGTGCATCTAGGCTAATGTTCAATTCAAGTGATGACAATTTGAGCTGTGCTGAGTAGTGCTCTCCTGTTTTGGTTCAAACATGACTAGGTCTTCTTTGGTCTGTTAAGAAAATGAATGGTGCATTTAAATAAGTACATTTATTAATTTGCTATATCATTGTTATTTCGTGCACCATTATGTAATATCAAAATCACCCTAAAAATTCATATTGATATCACATCGCAATAATCATAGAATATTTGATTATATATAAGGTTAGTTTTCCCCTTCAAATCTTCGAAGGCAAACACCTTGTCATCTCAAGACCTCAACTTTAATTTTCTCATCAACTGTTTTATCTGAAAGATCTTGCTACCTATTTCAAGCTGCAATCACCATTTATATGTCAATTTATCCATTAATTGTCAGGATAATTTGACCAAGGGAATTTCCTTCCAGCACGACATCCCCTTTCTTCTATGGCATCATGTAAAGCATAATTTGATTAACCATGTTATCTGCACTTCTATTACCTTGGTTGCTACAACCATACCAAAATTGTTCTGAGTCAAAACATATTTTGCATAATATGCCAACAATTACTTTCAATGTATTCCATATATGTCATGTACATTTTTCTTTAAATAGTAATATTCATGTCTTACCTATGTGTTCCTTTTTAAATGTATGCAACTTTTAGTAAACTTGTTGCAATCCCTTGAGTCAAGATGATGTTGTCCTGTTCATCACTTCCTATGATGTCAATTGCTTCTGATGCATTATTGAGAACAATTCTTTTCCCACCAAAAATCTGCCTACCTCATCATTTGTAAGACTTATACCTATAAAAATAGGCTTTGCACTTTTAACATCAATCTCTCAATAATTCTGCATATCCTATAGATATGTGAACAAACTATGCCCTTTATGCCACTTAAGTGGCTTGTTAGTTCTTAAGAAATGCTACAGAATTGTTACTGCAGACATTTTCTAAATGATTGTTCAGATTTTTTTTAAAAAAACATTCCTGCTAATAAAATTGTGTTCTCAGGAGTCAAACATCTCTAGAATCAGGGTGTTAGCTTGTGAGATAGAAAACAGGCATTTCTCTAGTCACAAAAATCTGAGCCAAGTTCCTCTCAAATAATGCTGAATGGACAATTTACAAGTGATGGGGTCACAAGTTAGACAGTAAACCTAGTGGATAAAAATAAAAATCTTAATTTGTGGGCAAGCAGTATATATTCTACTTATTAGGCTCACTGCATTTTTGTTTTGAAAGGATTTTTAAAAGTAGGATTTGCAAAGAGTAAGGATAAAAACAGCCGGATAATCTGTAAACCATTCAACTGTGAAAATTATTTTTAGACAGCTAACCACCAGGACTGAACGATCTCAATGCTCTATTTGAAAGTTCAGTTTCAACATAATATCCTAAAAATCATATGGCTTTCATAGCTTTCAATGACTCAGTCTGCTCACAGGAGATTTGTTTTGGCTTCTGCAAAGTTGTAATGGTCTCAATGGCTTTTTCTTTCCTCGAAAATGAAATGCCACAATGTCATAAAATGTTCATCTAGTGAATTGGACCAAAACTGTTAGTTAAGATCCAAACTTTACTTCTTTTGTTGGAGACCCCAAAGATTTGCTCCCCAGGCCACACCATGCATTTTATTTTAAAAATTTGAAATCAAGACTCACATTGCTCATGTCCTTGCATTTATGAATCATGGTGGCATCGATCGCACAGTAATACTTTCTGGCTTTAAGATTAGGAAAGCCTCGTATTGAATTCTATTATAAATATTGACCTAACTTAGAGACAAAGGAACAGAAGCAAATCCATCGAGCCCCTTGAGCCTGTTCCTCCATTCAGTTAGATCACATCTGATCTGTACCTCACCCTCCACTGACCTGCCTTTGATCCCCATGAATTCCCTTAGCTGATGAAAAACTGCCAATCTCAGTCTAGAAAATTTTAATTGCCCCAGAATACATAACTTCTGGGGACAGAGAATTTCTACTACCCTTTGTGTGAAAAAGTGGTACATATTTCATTCATAAATAGATAAGTTCTAATTTTAACATTGTGCCCCATTATGCTGCAATAATTGTTACTGAGGAATATCACACTCAGCTGAAAATTTGAAACAACACTACCTTCATAAAGTGTAAGATATGACTTCTCATAAGTTATTGATTTGAAGAGCAAACTTGACACAAAGTATTAATATTTCAGAGCAGAATGGTATAGTAAAACCTCAATTAAAGATAATGCAAACTTGCAAGTAACTGACAGTCACTATCTGACATTGGCTTTTTTATTTCCAATTGTCTATTTGCATTGTCTAAACTTATTATTTATTCATTTATGGGACGGGGCGGGGGTGCAGTGGTGGTGTTGGCAAGGTTTCAAGCACTTTCAAGCCCAAAGTTTTCCATTCTAAAATTGAAACATTCTTGAAAGCAAACACTGGCAGTCCAATCTGTTAGTCTCCTCACTCAAAGTCAAATATCAGAAGGTGCACAGATAGCTAATCCTACTCCATACTAGACATCCCCTTAACTTATACAGTTATGGTAGATCATAAAACCGAAAGTTTGTGAAAATTTAATTAAAACTACTCAATTGTATTCTAACTGATGGTCTCTAGACTTTTACAAAAATTCTTGCAGGTAAGGCTCAATTGTATTTAGTTCCTAATGTTATATGGCCGGCGTCTTAGAAACACTAAGCAGATTATTCTTCTGATTATATGTTGTCTCCAAACCTTATGTTTAATTACAAAACATCACTTACAGGCAATGTAACATAAAAATAAAATGCTGCAGATGCTGGAAATCTGAAATAAAAACAGAAAATGCCAGTAAAACTCAGCAGATCGAGCAGCATCTGTGGAGAGAGAAACAGCGTTAACGTCAGAAGAAGTCATATAGACTCAAAACATTAACACTGTTGCTCCCTGCACAGATGCTGCCAGACCTGCTGAGTTTTACCAGCATTTTCTGTTTTCATCATCACTTACAGGCAACCTGATTTCTATTTTGCACATATGCTTGACACAGTTAAGAGTATAAAAGCTATAAAACTGTTGCAATACAATTTGATTTGTGTATTAATTTTTATCTATAAAAATTCTCTAAAAGCCTAGTCCATTTACAGTGAGAGTGAATTACATTCTTTATTTCAATCCTTAACCCATTATTTAATTAGGCTATGGCATACAAAAGAAAAATCTCTGCTGCCAGCAAAATAGGGGTGTTCCCTCATGCTAGAGAGTTATTTTTAGTATAGGATCTAGCTAGCATTAAGCTCTACCTGTTAACCCTTTAGAGATGAATGTTTTTGAACAATGGGACTTCATTTCTTCTGTTTAAAATAAAATACACTAACATTAATATATCTCATCAAGCTTTTAAGATAATGCAACAACATTTTGCTGAAAATAATTTAAAATTGGGTAGAAATTTGCCATCCGGGACTAAACCCAGTGGCGGGGCCGGGGATAGTTTCCCACTGCGGAGGCCACTGGGGATTCGCACAGCCCCAGCCTCATTAATTATGCAGTCAAGGATTTCTCAACGTATCACATGGCAGGGCAGACTGGATGGCACCCGCCCTGCCATCATATCTGGGCACCCTACTTAAAAGGCACCCAGACAGCAACCTATGCAACGTTGAGGGAGGAGATGGCCTGAAAAGGACAGGGAGCTCCAGTGCCCAAATTCAGCGATGCCTCCCTTGGCATCCTGCTCGACCAAGTGGAGGCCAGGAGAGACACCCTCTATCCACAGGATGGGAGGAGGTGGCCGAGCAGGGAGATGAATCTGGCATGGGAACAAGTCTCCGGGGCAGTCAGTGCCCAGGGTCTCCAACAGAGGGCAGTCCTGCAATGCTGCAAATGGATGCATGACCTTATCCATGCCGCTAGGAGAAGTACACCCTCAACTGCTCACACTCACCTCACTGAATGGTACAGGGGGCATAGGCCTCAGTGGCAATGTGATAAGGTGATGCCTCATAGCCCCACTGTAGCCCATCTGCTCTGCAGGTGGAGAGGCCACTGTGCCTTACCCTTCCGCACAGAGAGCTCACATACTCTTGAGGGCGGGGGAGTTGATGAAGGGTCTTGGGCATTGAGGGTACCAGCAGGCACCACTAATGACATGCCTCTCTGAGCCTTATCCTTATCTATGCATGGGTTCACCACTCTGGAGGGTGCTGGCCCAGAACCCTTCTGGACAACATGCAGAGCATCAGTCAGATGGCACACAGTTCAATGGATTAGTTGTGAGACTGGAAGCATGGAAAAGGTATATGAAACCAAATTTCTCTCAACCCCATCTTCTCCCTTTGTGAAGAAGAAGTTAAGCCATAATCAGAAAGAGAGGGAGAAGATGGGAGGGGACCAGCCACCCTTAAAAGAACTGACCAGTTTCAAGCAGTGGGCAGCCCAGCTGGCAGGGGTGGAGTGGAACAGATCCAAGTGGAGGAGGAGGGATTGGCTTGCAGCATCCATCCAGTAAGGACCCATACATGTCATAGAAACCCAAGAGTCAAGAATTCCTCCATGTTGGAGGCAGCTCATGCAGATACTTGTGCTCTCCTTTCTCAATTACAGGTGCCAGCAGAAAGAGGACAAGGCCCGAAAGTGACAAAGCCCTGTCTAGCACTCAGACAAGCCTGGAGAGGAGCAAAGACATTGTGGAGGAAGAAAGTGCACCTGTAGAGGCATCACAGCAGTCACCTACACCTTCCATCAACACAGAGACACTTACCTTGGTGGGTATTAGATCTAGTTTAGGAAGAGTCTCACATTCTGATGGACACTGCATGGATAGATGTTCACAGCAGGAGGAGGCAGGGTCAGCCAAGTTCACCAGCACTTGGAGGATGCTGGGGAAAAGGCATCTGCTGGGTTTGCACCCGATGACGGGCCTCTAGAATTGGCCTTCCAAGAGATGCTGCGAGGCAGCAAGAGATGGGGGACATCAGTCAGAGATGTTGGATGCGCTCAACAGAGTAACACGCGAGATGCAGCAGTCTGTCCACCTGCTGGCTGAAGGGGTGCTTACTGTCTCCATGGGGATGGTGGCAGAATCCATGGGGAACCTGGTCCAGGAGATTCGTACGGAGGTGCATGCAGACCTGCACTCCATTGCTGTAGCCATGGGTGAGATTTTGAAGTGGCTATGTGAGAGGAGGATGGGACACCTCAACCTCCCTCCAAATTCCCTTTCCCCTCAAGGAGTCATTCAGGGGCCCTCAGGCATCCAAAGGGTGGAGCAGTGACAGTTGGATACCCTTGGGGCCTCCATTCAGGACTCTCTGAGCATATCCATCCAGCCCTTCTGAGCTCCCCTTACCTGTGAACCCTTCAGCCTTGTCCTCTGTAAACACAGAGGGAGCAACTGCCCCACAGCAGGACAGCCAAATTAAGCTGAGGCCCTCTAGGCCTCAGGTTTCCAGAGCACGGCCACCAAGTTCATCCAAGGCAACAGAGCCAACAGGTCAGCAAATTGCCTCCACCCCTGCTGTGGGTGTATGGGGAGCACTTAGGAGAAGTGGTAAGAAAAATGAAGAAGTTCTGATTTCACAAGCAGTTGCATGGGTGTATTATAATGGTTACACTTATCATCCTTTTGTAAACATAGTTCACTTGCAATTTAATCATGTCTGATGTGGTATATTTGCATTGTCCTCAAGCCTGACCCCCACCATCTTCTGAGGGTCACACCATGTCCCCCGGAATCAATCAGACATGTGCAGGGAGGCAAAGATCTTTGCCAGGGCCCTTGTAAGCCATGTGCAAGAAGTCTCCCGCGCACGCTGAGCCTTTGCCCTTCACACACTCATCTGTCCCAAGGCCATAGTGTTGTAAGTACTTCATGCTGGGGTTCCCCTTCAGTTGTCCAGTTGAACTAACCTGCACAACCGCCCACCCCATTGACCCAACTCCCATGTAGCATCTCAAGATCTCCACTGTGAGGTCCTGCATAGTTGCGAGCAGCCATGGTGCGAGTAACATTTGAAGTTGAATCTAATACCTTTACCCCTCCCACCATCATTCACACCACCCACCCTCCCCCACATAACCATTGACCCATCCTCTCTCCAGGTGTTACGTTTAACCTCCTGATTGTCATCCTTCAACCCTCCCCCATCACCTTTCTTCACGTGCAGGTGAATTTAGAAGTCCCCTACCTTGCCAAAAAAATCACCCCTGCACAACTGACATGCCTCCTCCATCTTGCTCAGCCCCAGATTCTGCATTACCTTCCACGCCCCTTCCAACAACCCTCAGTGCCCCTTCACCTGCCAGTGCCATTCCCTCACCTTGCCATGCTACAGGCTCCCACTGCCCCTTTTAACCATCACCATCCCATCCTCTTACTGGTGCCCTGAGTATGTCCCTCAGTACTCCTTCACTGACACTACAGACCCCTGCCTCTCAACATCTTTCCCCTCTTTCCTCCCCTCATGCTTGTCCACATTTCAACATCCGCCCCTTGCCCATCATCACCTGCACACCCCCCATGAGTCTTCACACCGTCCCCCCCAACCACCACCCCCCCCACACACTCCGACATGCCCCTTCCCACCCCCTCGCTCCACGCTAGCTCGCCCATTCCATTAACCACGCAGAGTCCACCTCTTCGAAGAAGCTGCTGCTTGAAGATCTGAGCCCTGGGTGAAGCTGCTGGACCGAGAACAACCACGTCCTGGATGCTGCTATGCAGAGAACGTCCACATTGTTGATGCTCCACGTGGTGTTCCAGGCTCCAGTCGCTGGAGGCCTTGTCTTCAGATCGCCGACATGTGCAAGCCACATTAGTCCAGACATGTACTGGACCGGTGTGATTTCCCACTGATGGCACAGATGATCGGGCGGGGGTGAGGCAATTCCAGCCGGACCTTCATCTGCATCCCATAAGCGGGATGCAAATCAGTTTCACAAAGCCTTTGAAGGGAATTGTAGTCCGCCATGACGGGTGGGTGCGCAAGATCCTGCTGTCATTTTACGCCAGCTGCAAACCAATTTTTCAGTTCCTGCCACATTGTCCCCCCCACCCGCAATGATGGGGGGAAGGGGTCTGGAAAATTCCACCCACCATCTGGAAATATTTCAACAGGACTGCATAAAAACTGGTGCAGTAGTCAGGGCTCTAAGAAGTCACTGTAATTAATTAACAAGAAGATATGTCACTCAGGAAAAATACAGCGGTGTATTATGCATTCAGTGAGATTTAATCATTTACCTGTAACAGCTTGCTCATTTTGGTAGGGGCTGTCACCTCGTGAACAGAGCCTCTGGATTCATGGCACAGCTCCAGAACTTGAACACGTTACTCAGGGTGACACTTTAGTGCAGTACTGATGAGTTGCTGCATTGTCAGACATGTTTCTCTTTAATGGACGTGTTGAACCAAAGCCCTGAATCCTATTTTAGGTAGGCATTAGAATCAGCAGAAGATTAGGGATTATTGCTTGTGCAAATGGCAGTCATGTTTGTACTTCAAACTAAATTGCTCCATATTAAGCTACATGATTTCAGTCATCTAAGCTCCACACTCTGAAATTCCCTCCACAAACCCCTTCACACCTTTTCCGTAAAACCAATCTTTTTGCCTCATAATGCCTCCATGGTGTCAGTTATGGTTGAGTGAGTAACAATCTTACCTCTCGGTCAGAAGTTTGTGGGTTCAAGTTGCAATCTAGACACTTGAGCACAAAATCTGGGCTGAGTTTTGAGTATTGTATACTCTGTAGTATTGAGAGGAGTACTGCTTAAAGCAAGGCAGGTGAATGCCCATTATCCTAGCATTAGTCACGATTTTATCATTGTACGACAGTTTGTGCTACCTTCATTTGGCCCAACATGGGAGTCATAGGCTGGTTATTGGACAGCAAGGATTACCTACTATTGATATGGTTCACAACTTTGGTTCAGAACCCACACACACACATGTATAACAGGCCTACAATCAAAGCTATCATGTTCCTTGGGGCAGCAACAGCACACCATCCGTGTGCTCATGCAATACTTCTGCTTTCTGGACATTTCTGGAGGGGCCTTGCAGTACTCAGCTGAGCGGCTATCAAGACTTATTGCTGTACGTTACATGCTGCACAACCTGGCCGTTATGAGGGAACAGCCCTTGCCACACCCATCAGGCAAGAAGTTGAGGAGCAAGAGCACAAGGATCAGGAGAAAGTGAAGGAAATGCAACAGGAAGTGGAGAAATGGGAATAGGAAGGGCGGTCAAAACATAGACAGCCACTTTCTGCCCAGGACCTACATGATCAAAGAATTAATGAACAATACCAGTAATCTCAGCCACACCGCCCTGTTCATCGAAGTCACACACTCCTTATCTTCCTCTATCATTGACCATCTCATTGTCCTTCTTTGGCAACACAAAAATAAAACATACCAGAAAAAGTACATTCCAATTCAATTTTATAAATGACTCATTAGTTTAATTTTGTATGCATTACATAATCATTCTTGTGCATTCCCTTGGTGCCTGCTTTCAATGTGCCTTTGTCTGTCCTGGTGCTCCTACAAGGTGCTTCCCCAATAGCTTGGTGCAAGACTGCTGACCTTCAATTGACAAGCTACAGATAGCATTTGAGGATAATCCCGATAGTTCCAAGCCAAGATACAGCACCGTTTCAGCTTGGGCTGCAGCAGTCTGGGATGGTTGACTGACTGGTAGCAGCAAGGGCATTTGTAGAGTGGCAGGGGTGGGAGCAGGAATACTACCATTCTGAGACAGGGGAGCAGGTACATGTTCTCTGGAGTCACTGCCACTCTCCCAAGGCTGCACCTCAGCAATTAGGTTTATCTGTTGCACAACAGATTAATGTATTGCTGTGATGTCCTGGCAGCACCTTTGAACAAAAGTATTTTCTTTTATTCTTTCAGGGGCGCTGCTGGCTAGGCCATTTATTACCCATCCTAATTGTCCCTGAGAAAGTGGTGGTGGGCTGCCTTCTTGAGCCACTACAGTCCATGTGGTCTAGGTACACCCACAGTGCTGTTAGGGAGGGAGTTCCAGGATTTTGACCTAGTGACAGTGAAAGAACAGAGATATATTTCCAGGTCAGGATGGTGAGTGGCTTGGAGAGAACTTCCATTCTATTCATATTCATAGTCATGATGGTAGAATTCTGAATTTGTAAGGCAGAAGTCCTAGCTTCCTCTGCAGCACCTAGAACTTTGACAGAAGCCATTTGTGTTGCAATAAAAGCTGTTTGTGCTGTAATGGGATCAGGCATTGGATGCTGCATCATGGTGGGTTTCACGTGTGTGCTGATGGAGGTGACCATCTGTTCTAAGTTGGAATGGGGATGAACTACATGCTCCGCACAAATCCCTGCCAAGTTAGTGCTGGACTCCTCCATGCTGATTGAAACTGAATGCAGATTTTCTAGCAGACTTTCCAATGCATCAGGCATTTTATTGTGTACACCCAGCAGTATTCTTCTGCAGCCTGGGTTATTAAAGTCAACAGTTTACTCCTAATCAAAACAATTACCATGCGACCTCAACCCTCTGGCAATACTTTCCCCAGCCCTTGCTCCTCTGCCACTGTGTCCAGTGTCTCACCCACGTGGCAAATCTTTCTATGTTCTAGCTTCCACAATATGGGCGGCAAATGTCAGAAGTGAGAATGTTAAATATTGTTATATTTTCACTGTCTTCTTCCCCTTCCTCCTCTGACTGAAGTTTCAAGTTCTTGGGTATCTGAAATGAAAAAGGGACAAGGGCTGGGTTGTGGTGTAGGGAGCGCAGAAAGTAAGAAGTGCCTACACCATCTTCAGTTGTGAAATTGTGGGATGAGGGGGAGACAGAAGGCAGATTAGGTATGGAGATACCCCTACCACCATCGGTGGCTAAAGTCTCAGTGATGCCCCTTCCCATGGTGGCCAGCACTGTCTCCTCTGTAGGGATTAAAACATGCAGAGGCACGCTTGTCTTTCATTTCTTTCCTGCTGTCTCCTCCTATGTGCCACCTTCTCCAGCAAAAAAGAGGAAAGTGTGTCAGTGAGAGCCCTACAATATGTTTGGGTGATTTGGCTGTCATATTTAAATAGCTACCAGTGTGTGCGGGAGCTGTGGATGCAAGGTGCTAAGTTTGTCAAAGTGATGCAAAGCATATGACTTGAAGGGTTGTGTACAGATTGATTCTTGGTAGGTGTGTGATGGGGGTGTAGTGAATTAAGCAGCAGATGAGACTTGAGGTTCAGTTAGTAGAATGTGCCATTTGAAGACTGAGCTCACTCACCTTGACAACACATGTGAGATTCTTAAATCTCTTTCTGTACTGCACCTATGTTCTTAGAGCTGTAATCCAGGCAATAAGCTCTGTGATATTCTTCCCACTCCCTCTTGAGCATACATCCGGAGGGCTATCTGCATCATGAAGTTATAGGATGTCCCCAAGTTCTGTCGAAGGGTCATGAGGACTCGAAACGTCAACTCTTTTCTTCTCCGCCGATGCTGCCAGACCTGCTGAGTTTTTCCAGGTAATTCTTGTATAGGATTTTGTATAGGATGTCCCCACTTACCTCTCTGCACGGCTGGCACCAGGAACTCCAGTGCATCGTCAGAAATCCTTGCTGCTTGCTCTCTAACATTTTCAACTATTCCTCACAGTATCACAGTACAGATTCACTTTTCAAAAAAACTCCCATCAACTTTTGCTGAACATTTCTTTTAAGAGGCCCAGGCTGCTTTTAAGTAATGCTAACCACTTGCAATATTGAGCCCCTGTTGATGCATGCAGCCAATGAATTTGAAACAGCAGTTCAGAAAGAGCAAGGCCCATAAAAGACCAAAAAGGTAACCTATGTGTGGAGGCAGAGGATGTGGGCATGGTTCTTAATTAATACTGTACTTTACGTCTGTCTTCACAAAAGAGGGGAACAATGCAGACATTGGGCAGGATCTTCCACACCCACCTGCTGCCGGGATCTTCTGGTTCCGCCGCAAGTCAATGGGCTTCTGGCTGGGGCGCTTCACCCATGGCAGGTCCCGCCCACGATGAGGCCAGAAACCCCCCGCCATTGTAGTTGGGGAGAAGGAGTGTGAAGTATTGGGCATGATAAACATAGGGAGAGAGGAAGTATTAGGGGGATTAGCATCCCTGAAAGTGGATAAATCACCAGGGCTGGATGAAATTCATTCCAGGCTGTTAAAAGAAGACAGAGAGGAAATAACAGAGGGTCTGAGCATCATTTTCTAATCCTCACTGGATGCAGGTGAGGTGCCAGAGGATTGGAAGTCTGCAAACATCATAACTTTGTTCAAAAATAGAACAAGGGATAGACCGAATAATTACAGCTCAGTCTGTCTGACCTCGGTAGTGGGCAAATTATTGGAATCAATTCTGAGGGACAGTATAAACTGTCACTCAAAAAAGGCATGGATTAATCAAAGACAGTCAGCATGGATTTGTTAAGGGAAGGTTGTGTTTAGCTAAGTTGATTGAATTTTTTGAGGAAGTAACAGAGGTTTGATGGGGGTAGTGCAGTTGATGTGGTCTTAGCAAGGTTAGACAAGGTTCCACATGGCAGACTGGTTAAAAAAAATAAAAGCCCATGGGATTCAGCAGAATGTAGCAAGCTGGATACAAAATTGGCTCAGTGGCAGGAAGCAAAAGGTAATTGTTGATGGGTGTTTATGTGACGGGAAGACTATTTCCCGTGGGGTTCCACACGGCTCAGTACTAGGTCCCCTGCAGGGAAAATGATCAAGAAGTTTGCAGACGACACAAAAATTGGCCACGCGGCAGATAGCGAGGAGGCTTGCTATAGATTGCAGGAAGATATCAATGGATTAGTCAGGTGGGCAGAAAAGTGGCAAAAGGAATTCAACCCAGAGAATTTTGAGATGATGCATTTGGGGAGGTCAAACAGGACAAAGGAATACACGATAAACGTAAGGATACTGAGAGAAGTAGAGGAAGTGAGAGACCTTGGAGTAAATGTCCATAGACCTCTGAAGGTAGCAGGGCAGGTCAATAAGGTGGTTAAGAAAGCTTATGGAATCCTTTCACTTATCAGCCGAGGCTTAGACTATACGAATGGAGAGGTTATGCTGGAACTATGTAAAACATGAGTTAGGCCACAACTTGAGTAATGTGTGCAATTCTGGTCACTTTGTTACATAAAGGATGTAATTGCATCCAGTGAGGGTACAGAGGAGCTTTACGGGGATGTTGCCAGGACTGGAAAATTACAGCTGTGAGAAAAAATTGGTTAGGTTGGGGTTGTTTGCCTTCTAACAGAGGAGGTTGAGAGGAGATTTAATTGTGGTGTACAAAATTGAGTGGCCTGCATAGAGTGGATGGAAAGGGCCTATTTACTTTAGCAGAGTGGCCAGTGACTGGTGGGTCGGGGGGGGGGGGGGGGGGGGGGGGATAGATTTAAAATGATTGATAGAAAGATTAGAGGGGAGATGAGGGAAAATGTTTTCACCCAGAGGATTGTGGGGGGTCAAGAACTCACTACCTGAAAGGGTAGTAGAGACAGAAACCCTCACGTCATTAAAAGGTGTCTGGATATATACCTGAAGTGCCTTAACCTGCAGGGCTACAGACTAAATGCTGGAAAGTGGGATTAGGCTGGGTGACTTGTTTATTGGCTGGTGCAGACCACGATGGGCTGTGGCCTCTTTCCGTGCTGTAAACTTTATATGATTCTGCTGTATTGCAAAAAAATGGGCACTGGTTAAGAACATAAATAGGACCAGGAGAAGACCATTTGGCCCCTCGAGCCTGGTCCGCCTTTCAGTATGATCATACTTGATCTTCTACCTCAACTTCACTTCACTGCCCATTCCCTAAATGCCTTTATGTCCTGAAAGATCAAAATCTGTCTATCTCAGTCTTGAATATATTCAACAATGGATGGAGCAGCCACAATCCTCTGGGGTAGATAATTCCAAAGATTTAATGTAGAGCTAATGCTTTTGAGTCCAATATAACTCTTCTTCAGAACTGAAGAAAGGTAGGAGCATAATGGGTTTTATGTTGTTGAAGGAAAGGGGTTTCAACAGCATAAAACCCATAATATTCTTACCATTTTTCAGCTCTGAAGAGTCACATTTGACTTGAAATGTTCACTCTAGTTTTAGCTCTAGAGATGCTACCGGACCTGCTGAGTTTTTCCAGCACTTTGTTTTTATTTCACATCTCCAGCATCTGCCGCATTTTGCTTTCATTTTAGTGCTGACTTTCTGTGCCCCTTGTACAAGCACACCCAAGTCTTTCTGAACATCAACATTTACAAGTTTCACACCTCTTAATGAATATTCTGCTTTTCTATTCTTACGACCAAAGTGAATAAGCTCACATTTTCCCACTTAATACTCCATCTGCCACCTTGTTGCTTACTCACTTATCCTGTCTATGTCTCTTTGCAGCCTCTTTGTGTGCTCCTCACAGTTTATATTCCCACTAGCTTTGTATGATCAGCAAACTCTCGATACATTACTTCCTGTCTCTTCGTCTAAGTCATTCATATAGATTGTAAATAGGTGAGGTCCCAGCACTGATATTTTTGACACTCCCTTGGTTACAGCCTGCCAATATGAAAATGCTCCATTTATCCCTGCTCTCTGCTTCCTGTTCATTAACCAATCCTCCATCCATGCTAATATATTACCCCAAACTTCATGAGTTCTTAGCTTGTGTATTAACCTTTTGTATGGAGCCTCATCAAATGCCATTTAGAAATCCAGTATGCCACATCAACTGATTTTCCTTTATTTACCCTAGTTATAAGCTCAAAAAACACTAATAAATTTGTCAAACATGTTTTCTCTTTTGTATAGTCGCATTGTCTGATCATACTATAATTTTCTAAGTACATTGTTAAGGCTTCTTTAACAATAGATTCCAGCAAATTTTATGATTGATGACAGGCTAACTGACTTGTAATTTCTCATTTTCTCTCTCCCTCCTTCCTTAATTAGCAGACTTACATATGTTAATTTCTAACCCATTCTAGGATCTGGGCAATGTTGGAAAATTTTAGCTACTGTATCCACTATCTCTGCAGATACCTTTTAGATCCCTGGGATGTAGGCAATCACTTCCCCGAAATTTGTCAGCTTTTAATCCCTTAAATTTCTCCAATAAATTTTTTCTGCTGATATTAATTATCTTAAGTTCCTCACTCTTATTAGTCTCTTAGTTATTCCCAAACTCTAGTATGCAACTTGCATCTTCTACTGGGAAGACAGACATTAAATATTTGTTCAGTGTCTCTGCTGTTTCCCGATTCTGCACGATAATTTTTCCTGTCACTGCCTCTAAGGAACTAAAGTTTTCTTTAGTTACTCTCCTTTTTATATACTTGTTAAAGCTCTTACAATCTGTTTTATATTCCTGGCTAGTTTGCACTCATATTCTATTTTTTCCCTTTTTATCAACTTTTTGGTGGCCCTTTGCTAGTTTCTGAAACACTCCCAGTCCTTAGACTTAATACTATTCTTTCCAACATTATTCTTTTTTTAATCTAATAATATCCTTAACTTCCTTAGTTAGCCACAGGTGGATCCCCACACCCATTTTTGAAGGTTTTCCAATTTATCCCCAGCAGATTTAAAATATGCACAACGCGACAGGCTTCTGAGGAGTGGAACTGCTAAAATTGAACCTTAAATTAGAATTAGTCTCATGTTAGGGTCTCCTAACTATCGGGAAGTAGGTCAACAGAAATAAAACATTGATTCAACTATTCCTGTTAACCAAGAACGAGAGGACCTTTTAAACTTGTTCCTTAGCTGGAATTGAACACATTCTCAACAGGTTTAAAATCACGGGACCAAATGGCTTGACAAATTAACAAATATCAGGTGTTTGAAAGCTTATAAGTAACATCACAAGTTGTTTGCACTCTTTATAACCTTAACAATGTATTGTGGTGCAATGCCCAAGGAATGGAACATAATAGCAGAACATAATAGTAATGTTAAATTATATAGAACTTTGTTAGGCCATAACTGGGGTATTTTGTGCAGTTCTAATCGCTGAAATACAAAAAGAATATTCACTGTAGGAAGTCCATGAAAGATCTACCAGAATTGAGAGGATGCAGAGAATTCAGTAAATTGGGATGCATCTCTGGAAAACTGAAGATGATGACCTTAGACAGGTCCTCAAGATTATGACAAAAGCAAAATAATGCAGTTTCTGGAAATAGGAAAAAAATAGAAAATGCTGTAAATACTTCTTTTTATTCATTCAAGGGATGTGGGCGTCGCTGGCTAGGCTAGAACTTATCGCCCATGCCTAGTTGCCCTCAAGAAGGTGGTTGTGAGCTGCCTTCTTCAACCGCTGCAGTCTACGTGGTGTAGGTACACCCACAGTACCGTTAGGGAGAGATTTCCAGGATTTTGACCCAGTGATAGTGAAGGAATGGCGATATATTTCCAAGTCACGGTGGTGAGTGGCTTGCAGGGGAACTTTCAGGTAATGGTGTTCCCATGTGAATGCTGCCCTGGTCCTTCTCAATGGCCATGGTCATGGGTTTGGAAGGTGCTGTCTAAGAAGGCTTGGTGAGTTCCTGCAGTGCATCTTGTAGATGGTACACACTGCTGCCACTGTGCGTCAGTGTTAGAGGGAGCGAATGTTTGTGGAAGGGGTGCCAATCAAGCTGGCTGATTTGTCCTGGATGATGTCAAGCTCCTTGAGTGTTGTTGGAGCTGCATTCATGCAGGCAAGTGAAGGGTATTCCATCACACTCCTGACTTGTTCCTTGTAGATGGTGGACTAGCTTTGGAGAGTCAGGAGGTGAGTTACTCACACAGGATTCCTAGCCTCGGACCTGCTCTTGTAGCCACAGTATTTATATGGCCAGTCCAGTTCATTTTCTGGTCAATGGTAACCCCCAGTATGTTGATAGTGGGGGATTCAGCAGTGGTAATGTCAAGTGGCAATGGTTAGATTCTCTCTTGTTGGAGATGGTCATTGCCTGGCCCTTGTGTGGCATAAATGTTACTTGCCCCTTGTCAGCTCAAGCCAGGATATTGTCCAGGTCTTGTGCATTTGGACATGGACTGCTTATCAGATCAATCTGTATCTATGGAGAGGATAATAGAGTTAAAATTTCAGGTCAGTGGCCCTTCATCAGAACTGTTCTCTAACCTAGAGGGTTGTGGATACTCCATCATGGAATGCATTTAAGACTGATAAATTTTTGGTCTTTCAGGAAATTAAAGTGTATAGGGAGTAGATGGGAAAATTAAGTTGAAGCCCAATATCAGCCATGATTGTACTGAATGGCAGAGCAGACTCAATGGGCCGTGTGGCCTACTCCTGCTCCTATTTCTTACGTTATGTTCTCTCCACAGTTGCGGCCTGACTTGCAGGGTATTTCCAGCATTTTCTGTTTTAATTCCTTAAAATCAAGAAGGAGTTTGACAAGAAGAAACTCTTTCAACATATGGGTGAGTCCAGAATAAGCACATAAATACAAGTTAACAGTGAACAAATCATTCTATTATTTCATAATTGCTTGAATAATATTGTTTTGTTTTAAACTATGTTCAGTTTCAGATGGACCAATTTTAAATGGGAGATGGGTGAAGGGATCATAGCAAGCAGCAGTTCACATGTTGGCGCAGTGGGAGGTATGATGAGATTTTAGTTCATATGTCTCATTTTAATATGGAAGGACTGACTCCTGTGCATACCTGGAAGGAATCTGTCTAGTAGGCTGGAGTGAGATTTTGAGTGGTAGATGGTCACCACTGGGAATCCAAAAGGAATGGTTCCTAATAATAAGATAAATTGTAAGGGAATGCATCTGAAGACGATCACAGTTTGGGGAGAAGATCTGGACAGGGGAAGTTCAAAAGTTTTCTTGAATGACCTGGAGGAGCACACCTCATCCTCCTGTCAAAACCCAGCTCTACTCGTCTATGAACTCTAATTGATCCCTCCACTGCCTCTGTGGTGTCAGACTACTTGTCCAATATCCAGTGATAGATGCGCCACAATTTCTGTAAGTGAAATAATGTCTTCAGTCTCCGCTGCAAACTCTGTACTCTCACAACCAGTTCCATCTCCCTACCCGATCAATGAACTTGACCATTTCCAATTTTGGCATTCTATTCCAAACCAATGGAACTTTCAATCCCAAATGTTCTCCATAACAAAGACTGCCTACTTCCATCTCTGCCTCGCTTCTGCTGAAACCCTCATTTACGCATTTATCACTTCTAGACTATTCAGATAGCCCAGCATTCCTGATCATAAAGGTTAGGTGGCTGAAGAGTTTGGTGTAATAACAAAGGCCTTGTGGTCAGGTCAATATAAATGTATCATTTGGAGGGACTTTAAGGGATGAATGGGACATGGTTCTAAGGTGTTCTTTGCACTTTTTAATTTGCACTATGAATAGGTAGATGCTTTTAATTACTGCTCCCCATCCTCCACAATTAGTAAACATCAGCGTGTCCAAAGCTCAGCAGCACGTGTCCTATCCCACACTAGATCCCAATCAAGACCTATCAACCCTGTCCTTGCTGAACTACATCGGTTCCAAGTCCCCCCATGTCTCCAAATATAACTTTAACCCTCGTGTCTAGATCCTTTCATAGCTTCACACCTTCATATCGCTTCTTCTGCTCTACAATCCTCTCCAAAATACATTGTTCTCTGACTCTAGTCTTTTGTACATTCCGTCCATTTGCCCCATCGTTACCAACCATGCATTCAGCCTTTTCTGCAGTTCCTAAAATGCTACACAGCTTCCCACTGCTTTAAGACTCTCCTAAGAACCCAAACTTTGACCAAGGTTTTGATCAATCCTCCTAATATTGCCATATTTGGATTGGCATCCATATTTTTAAGTAGGCTTCAGTGAAGCACAGTGAAATATGTTTCAAAATTGAAGTTATCATTGCTGTAATAGATGTGAATTGGTTCAGAAGACTTTATATTGATGACTTAAGAATGGTAACCCTGAAGGAAAATCTTAAAATGTTCTCTTTCTTCTCAGCAAATATGAGAGAAAGAAAAGGGGTAGAAACAGGAGACCAAACTAATGAAAATAATTTAAAATATTTATTTTTCTCAACAAGCAAAAAGAGAGGTGGCAATTGAGCTGGAAGTAAAGACAGAGCGGAAAATAAGTGCACAGTATTTATAAAGTTCTCGTGCAACTTTAAAGATAAATAGCTTTGAATATAAATGTGATAGAAGCACACTGTAAATGGCATATGAAAGCATAACTCAAAGTCTTTTTCCCTCATTATTAATGATGTTGTTATGGCTTCCCTGATTAAGAGTGGTGAGAATTGAGAAAATGTTAACTGTGTGTTATGGCTAGCAGTTCATGACAGCTGTGAGAAGTTCACTGCTCATTATACCAAAAATGCACCACATAGGAATTCAATTAAAAATTGGATGAAAAAGTTTCTGTGTACACATCCAAAATTATTCAAGTTTAAAATTGCACACTAAGTTTATAAACACCCTATATACTGCGGTTAATGAAACACCAAGCTATATATTTTTTTTAAATTCAGGTTACAAAGTAGAAACAAAGCTCAAGTAATTTACTCAATCTCAGCTCATGGAGATCAACTATATTGCCAGGTACTGCTATGAACTGACACTCAAACAAGTGTTTCATTTTATGCTGCTATCATCAGACTGACTTGCAATCGTATATTCTCATCTGGGCGGACAATAAGGGCAAATACTGAACCATTGTACAATGTAGGTTGTTGTTGATTATAATGGTAGGTATAAATGGCTTGTCGTTTACAGAAATATAATTTATATTTCTCAAAAAATTTACAGGCAAATAGTTGGGGTTTAATCTTGTAAAGAGATTCTTGGAAATTAATTAAAAAATTAAAAATCAATTAAACTCAATAATATTTCAGAAACAGCATTGGTATTGTAGCGTAAGTGAGGGGTTACCTTTCGTACTTAGGTTCTGATTCAGGGGAGGATGTCCAACTGGAAAAAAGATAGAGATATACAGTCAGTAAAACAAATTAAATGTATTGTTTGTGATAAAACATTAATTTTTGTCCATGGTTTCTTCTGGTTACATTTAGTTTTAAATAGATTTATCACCACACTCAAACTTGAGATTACAACTATGTAAAATGTCAGGATATTTGCTTCAATACCAGGTGTCCAGTTTATATTGCTGTACCTTTTGAAGCAGACAACGCATTTGATCATTAGTATCTTGATTGAAAGATTGTTAATAGTTATGGACCACAAGAACATTTCCTGCAGTCCCATCAGGATGGACTACAGGAAGAAACTCACTTGCTTCCAATCAGAAAAATCAATTAAATGTGCTCTGAACCAGGTGAGAATGTAAAGTGGGTAATGTCTATGGAGGTAAAATTGCAGCAAATTGCCAAATGTCAATCACCCTCTTGTGATCATTATGGACACATGCTTCTGTGTCTACAGATAATGAAGATTGCGGATATTGATTAGGCATTCATCTTTATCTGACGGACAGGCCTGTACATTGTAGAAATCAGGGTGGGGGTGAGGGGAGGGGATGGGCACTGAAATTCAATAGCCCTGAAAAATAAATGTGTGGATTACAATGCAGGATTAAGCCATGCCTGCTGCTTCTGATGCAAGTATGAAAACAGAAGAAATAAGAGCAGAGCCCAGATTTTCACCAGGTTGAGCAGACTCACACGGCAGAGGATAAGAGCATGGGTAGCGAGCCCACATGCAACACTCCCACCCTTGCCAGCTCCATTGTGGGAGTGGGCAGTTCAAACAAACCAACGCACCCACCCCACCCCCTGACAATTTCGGTGGGGCCGGGCCCCTTTTGCAAGTTGATGTGGCTCACAGCCTCTCAGAGGAGTCCTGAAGCACATGGGGGAGCCCCAGTCTTGAGCGGTCAACCAAAATAAAACAAACATTCAGCATTCCCATTGAAATACACTGGTTCTCGTACCTTTTCAAAAAGCTGTCACTCAAAGCCATTCATTGTTTCAATGTCAGAAGCTTTTCACCATTTCACACCTCTTAATGTTGTGTAAATAAACAGACGGTGATAAAAATCTTCAAAGAAACAGAAGGTTGTTCCAAGTTAATAGAGATGTCAATCTAACAAAGTTTTTCTCTTCCCTCTGCAGCTGTTTAAACATTGCTTGTTGAGGTTTAAGTAGATGAACTATTCTAGGGACTCAGCCAGGCATTCATAATGAGGCCATCTGGCAACTGTATCAGCAAAGCAGGCTGAACAGATGGCCTCATTTTGAATGCCTTCCTGGCTGATTTCCAAGAATGGCTAGTCTACTTAGATCTCAGCAAGCAATGTTTATACAACTGCAGAGGATAAGCAAAACTTTGGCTGACATTTCTATTACCTTGTAATAATCTGCTGTTTCTTAAAATAGGTTTTTTCACTACATGTGTGTTTATTTACACAAGATTAAGAGGTCTGAAATGGATAAAATCTTTTGACATTGATATTATAGATGGCTTTGGTTGACTGACACTTTTAAGAGGTTGTAAGCTAAGACTTTTTCCAAAGGATCTTTTCGAAGCCTCTGCTTATTGTGTCAGTGTCAGGATCATTTCAAAGTCTTATCAGCTTTGTTAGATTGACATCTCTATTAACTTTTAATAACCTCCTATTTCTTTGAAGCGTTTTTTGTCAGTGGCTCACTGGTTCTATACATAATAGATACTGGGGGATTGGGTATGGACAAAGCTTGTGGGGGGCATTGAAGGGGCCTGAGGAATATGAAGGGGTATGGGAGATATGAGGGGGCATGGAGGTATCAAGGGATATGTGGGGTTAATGGAGGGGTGATGGACAGGGTTGAAGTTTGAGGGTTTGAGGGGCTGTTAGTCTTCGTTATTAGTGGGGTGATGTCCTAGTAAATGGGGGGTCATTGTTCCAACCTGCTGGCCTTACCATCTGTCCACCTCTGTTGCCACATCAGACCTGCCTTGGGAGGTGGACCCGTCTCCATCCTGACTTCGCGAATGAAAATATGGCATGTGGGGGCCTCCTTAATGGAGGTGAGCTGGCAGAGTCCGGAACTTTCCCAACTCCCAATACCAGTCTCCTTCACGAAAATCCGGCCTTAGGAGTAGGTTGAGTGGCTCATCGGGCCTGACCCATCATTTAATAAGATTATCGCTAATCTTTGACCTCAACTCTGCCTTTCTTCACTATCCCTTTATCATCTCATCTGTGAGTCTGAAAATTGATCAATCTCATCCTTGAATATACTTAATAATTCAGCATCCACAATCCTCTGGGATATAGAATTCCAAAGATTCACAACCTGTGTGTACCGAAATTTCTCCTCATCTCAGGTTTAAATACATGGCCCCTTACCCTGAGACTGCATCCCTAGTTCTAGTACGTCTTGCAGGGGAAACAATCCATCAGCAAGTACCTTATCAAGTCTTCTTTGAATTCTATGTTTCAATGAGATTACCTCTCATGTTTCTAAATTCCAGGGACTATAGGCCTAGTCTACTCAATCTCTCCTCAGAGGAAAACCCTCACATCCTCTAAGGCATCCTTCAGAATCTTCCTTAGGTAGAGAAACTAAAACTTTGTACAGGTGTCTTGTACAATTGCAGCAAGACTTCCATACTCATCCTCTTTGAGCTAAAACTTGGTTTGCACTGTTATTCAAGTGCGGAGATCATGATTTATGACTTGAATGTGCTGGTTATGGTGGATGTAGGTAACATGCAAATTTGGTGCTGCCACCTCATTCCCATGATTGTAACATGCAGCCGAGCATCTGCCATGCTGCTAGCTACTTCTACACTCAGCACGTGTTGCAGCCGCCTTCTATTCCTAAAGTTCCTTTTAGAGGGAAGCTGCACAGAATTATAGGAGGTTGCTGCAGAATATTGCTGCTGCCATTTCAAACAAAGAAAATCGAACACGAGAGCAAAGAGGGATCACCAGGGTCACGGATGCAGCACTGGAGGAATTAGTGGTGGAGGAGGACAGGACAGTGGCTGGGGGAGTGGAGGGGGCCCAAGTAACGCACTCTGAAATGACTGGAAGCAGGTAGCCAGGGAGGTCAATTCCTAGTGTCTGGTCAATGGTCAAGGTCAATGAAGGCATCTGCACGATATTCTCTACCCACCACACTACCATCCTCTCATTCTGCTCATAGCACCACATCCCCATCACTCACCCAGCACAAGTTCCTGGCACTCAGGACTCATGCCTACCATCCAGACACTCCACCTCACCCACATAAACATACAAATGTTGCTAACATCACACCCATCTCTCGCTGCCTGCACATATCTCCAGTTATTCAACTATGGCAGGCACATGACCTAAACACATTGCAACAAAATTGCTTACATTTTTCCCTCTCTCTTACAGATGGAGAAAATAGTTGCCTTCATCTCTTATGCTCTGCAGAGTAGATGGGTCTCAGTATCATGGGGTCAGTTGCGACAGAGACAATGGCATCCAGGATCAGTGAGAACTTTCAGGGTGACAATATATTCCTGCCTTATTCCCCTTCTCAGCTCCCTTCCTGCTATGATAAGCAAGCTGCAAACGGCATCACCATGGACTTCTTGCTTTCCACCACACCCGTTTTCCTCACACAACTTCCCCTTCTGATTTTTCTGCTTTCAGAGACCCAAGCCCAACCACAGCAGCCCCATGAGAAGAGAATGCAACAGTACAGTACTGATGAAAAGCCCCATCACCTGGTCTGACACCAGATGGGATCAACATGTAATGAGTCACCAGGCACAAATGGGCTGCAGGCAGACCAGGGGTAATAGATGGTTTGTTTGCTAAGTCACTGGAGGGTGAGATCACAGACAAATACTGCTGCAGCGGACTCCAGGGACCTCGATGGGCAACATACAGAAGGCAACTGGGCATGCACACAGAGATACTGGATGCATTGGATTGCCTGCCAGACAGCATAGAGTCACTGTCAAGAAAGATGGAGGGGCCCAGCTCCAAGTTGGCAGAGGGCATGGCATTGAGCTTTCACTCCCTGCAGACTGCTCCATTTTGTTTGTGTGTTGCTGACCCAGAGGCACTGACACTGCATCCCTCCATAGCTGTTGCAGCCTTTGCGTGGGCAGGTCACCAAATCCTCTGCCTTCCTTATGAGGATGCAGAAGCACTCCCTGAAAAATGCAGAAGCTCACCATATCACCTCCACACACTCCAGAGTACTTTCAAACACTTCGTAATAGCAGCCATTTTCAAAATTACCTTACCTAGAAGTTGAGTTCCTGGTCTTTAAATAATACAAGCCCTGTGCCTTTTTGCAACTGAACTCAATCTGAGGTAAGCGATCTGTGAATCCAAAGAACAAACCTACATGGTCTAAATTTGGAAAATGGGCATCATATCAGCTGGTAGAACTGTGTGACATCATGGTAACACCAGTTCAGTGAGCCTTTCTCAAGATGCTGTGTGTCTTGTGACGAAAGCAGCCCGTGGTGAAGCACACAACCCCAGGACAGTCATTGTAACACCGCCTTCTGCAACACCGCCTCCAATGATGCTATGGATCAGAATTTTTCCTCCCTTACATCCTCCTCAGAGCTTACTTTCCTACCTAGCTTTGTATCATCAGCAAACTCGGATACTTTGCACTCGTCCTTTCATCTAATTCATTAACACAGATTGTAAACAGCTGAAGTACCAGCACTGATCCTTGTGGCACCCCACTAGTAACAGCCTGCCAACCTGAAAAATTACCCCTTTATTCCTAGTCTCTGATTTTGGCCTTTAATTGATCACCTATCCATGCTAATATATTAAACCCTAACCCCATGACCTCATCTTGTGTACCAAGTAACTTAGCAAATGCCTTTTGAAAACGGAGGCATACTACATTCACTGACTTCCCTTTATCCACCCTTTAATTATATTCTCAAAAATCTAATAGGTTTGTCAACTTCATGCTGCCTGCTAATTAACACGATTGCAGTGTGCAGCCAGCACTAACCGTGCTTTTAAGTAGCTACATTCCTCAGCAAGGTGCCCAAAATTGTGAGATGCTTTCACCATTTAAACTTAGCTCCATTACTTAAAGCCAAATTTCACCTATTAAAGGGGAGGTATACTGTACCTGGAGCAGGTTGTGGAACTTGTTGTAGAATTCATTTTGACATGGAAAAAGGTGTAATAATGGCACCACATTGGATACAGCAGGTTTCAAGATTTTCTGACAACATTAGAGGCCTTTGGTTGGATAGGAGCAGAGAGAAAAGATATCCACAGGAGCCAGGAGACCCACCAGACAAACTCTCAGGAGGCACTGAGACAAGGTAGCCACGGTGAACAACGTCAGCAATCTAACCCCAAAGGACCTGAGCAGTGCTGCAAAACACTCAATGACCTCACACAAGTGGTTGAGGTCAGTGAAAGCACCATTAAATGCCAGATCCCACCAAATACACCATCTGCCTCACTCACATATCACAGCTTGCACACAGCGCCAGCTATAATGACAGCCACATCACCCAACCACATTGCACCACACTCACTGACACACTCTTTTCTCTCTTGGAGGACAAGATTCATAGATGGAGACTGCAGGAACTAATTGGTAGAGGACAGATGTGGCTGCATGCCCTTATGCGCACGGAAGGGATAGTGCTCATCAGTATTGCTGAGGCCATAAGTGATAGAATTCAACGTTATCGTTATACCTAATTCTCCTACTCATAGCCCACTTCTCCTTCATTCCACAATCTCTCCTGCTTAGGAGTTGCAGATGGTGTACACAAAGATCTATTGTATCAGTGTCTCTTTACAAATATCCTCAATTTATAATAATAGTTGAGTTTTGTTTGTCCAGATATTTTTGATTGGTCAGTTTAAGGGACACATCTGTTGGATTTATCTGGTGGGCATTGTGTGGCAGACATGGACGCAGATGGGGCACACAGAGTACTGGAGTGCATGACGCACATCCAGCTACCAATGGTTGACGGTGGTGGGGTTGTAGGGGTGTGGTTGGTAAAGAACAAAAAACGGAAGCTAAGGGGAGCCCACCAAAGTTACCCTGCTGGAGAGATTGTTTCCATGAGGGGTGGGATGAGATTGATGGGAGGGATTGGGTTGCCAAGTGCTGGATGAGATGGTGTGGGAAGAATGCATTAGATGATGGAATTGGGTCAGTGGCAAATGGTGGGGACAATTATTTGATCCAACTTATTTGAAAGCTATTCTTTGTGATAAAATTGAAGATTCACTAAGTTTGAATGAAAAAGTTTTAGAAAAGCTATCAGGTAAATTAAAAGAATATATCAGTGTTGATTTTATACACAAATATGATGATAACAGGCTAAACCTAGAGGTTCTATACATTCTAACTCCTATGGGCATGCCATCTCACAAACTTAGACTCAAGGAAGGAGCCCTCCCTCAACTGGTGAATCAGTACTTCTCTATGTTGAACACCAATTGGAATAAGGGTGGCAAGGGTACAGAATGATGACTGCACCATGTTCAGCACCATTCGACATTCCTCTGATACTGAAGTAGTCCGTGTCCAAGTATATCAAGACCTGCACAATATTCAGGTTTGGGCTGATAACAGACAAGTAACAAACACAAGTGCCAGGCAAAGACCATCTCAACAAGAGAACCTAATCATCTCTTTTGACATTCAATGACAATGCCATCGCTGAATCCCCCCCTATCAACATTCTAGGGGTTACCATTGACTAGAAACTGAATTGGATCGGCCATATAAATACCGTGGCTACAAGAGCAAGCCAGAGACTGGGATTCTATGATCAGTATCTCACCTCCTGACTCCCCAAAACCTGTCCCCAAAGCATCTACAAAGCACAGGTCAGAAGGGTGATAGGACACTCTCTACTTGTCTGGATGAATGCAGCTCTAACAACACTCAAGAAGCATGACACCATCTCGGACAAAGCAGCTTGCTTGACTGGCACCCCATCCAACATCTTAAATATTCATTTCCTACACCACCGACGCACAGTGGCAACAGTGCGTGCCATCTACTAGTTGCACTACAGCAATTCACTAAGGCTCCTTCAACAGCACCTTCCAAACCCGCGACCTCTAGCACTGAGAAAGACAAGGGCAGCAGATACATGGAAACACCACTACATGCAAGTTCCCCTCCAAGACACACACCATCCTGACCTGGAACTATATTGTTGTTCCTTTGCTATCGCCGGGTCAAAATCCTGGAACTCCCTAACAGCACTGTGGGTGTACCTACACCACATGGACTGTAGCTATTCAAGAAGGCAGCTCACCACCATCTTCTCAAGGGCAACTAGAGATGGGCAATAAATGCTGGCCCAGCCAGCGACACCCACATCCTGTGAAAGAATAAAGAAAAAGTTATAATGTGGCTAGGAAATCTGAATCCTAAACGAGGACTTTGTCATGGAACAAGATTGGTAGTTAAGAAGCCATTCTCTTCGATGATAAATTCTGAAATTATAACAACCAGATTTCAAGGAGAGTGTTTATTCCTCAAATAATATTGAGGCCATCAGATGGAAAACGGCCTTTTCAATTCAGGAGAAAAGAGTTCCCAACTAGACTTTCATATTTAATAGGTGGTATTTAATGGCGGCAACGGGGGTCTCGCCCGCAGACTGGAGAATCGTGAAGATCCTTGTGTCACCTCTTTTAGGACAGACCCGCCACATTAAGTGGCGCTCAGGCACTTAACTGGACAGCGGCGGGCTGCACTCAGGATCAAGGACCATAGCGGCTTAAGTCCCACTTTGTTGAGAACTGCCAGTCAGTCAATCAGAGGCCGGCAGTTCTTCATTGATCAGCAGTGCCACTAAGCCAAATTAAAACTGCTAGTTACATGAACAAATGTCACATATAAAAGAAAACTGCAATCAAGTTCAAGCATGCTGAAATAATATGGTACTACTAATAGCCAGTACTTTGAAAAGCCATTGAAAGTTACTTGTACAGAAATACAAGAAATAGCAGCAGGAGCAGACTACATGGCTCCTCGAGCCTGCTCCACCATTCAATAAGATCATAGTGGATCTTGGATTTCAACCCACTCCCGAGATCCCTTAATTCCGAGACACCAAAAATCTGGCTATCCCAGCCTTAACGATATTCGGCAATGCAGCATCCACAACCTTCTGGCGTAGAAAATTCCAAAGATTCAAAACCCTTTGAGCAAAGTAATTTTTCTTTATTTCAGTTCTAAATATCCCCTTATCCTGAAACTGTGCCCCTATTTTAGATTCCCCAACCATCGGAAACAATGGCTGAAATTTTTCAGCCCGTTGGTGTTGGGCATCATGGTGGGCGGGGGCGAACAGTATGGCGAGAAGGCCAAAGATCGGTTTCACGCCAAGAGGAATCGTCTGATGATGTCCACATGGCAGAATGCCAATCCCACTGGAGGCCGGCGAGAACCCACTTTGCATCCAGCTAATGGGATGCAAGTAAGGCCCAACCGGAATCGTTACCCCACATCATATCTTCCGTTATGCCAGGGGGAAAACACATTGACCCAGAACACGTCTGGACAAGTTTGATGTGCAGAAGGCGGGGCTTATCATTAGGGCCTTGCTCAGATTATGAACACCCAAGGAGCAGCAGATGCTGGAGCCCTACAGCTACCGGATCCTGGAGGATCATGTGCGTCACATGCTGGGTGGATTCTCATGGACATGGCTCCACCGCGAAGCAGCTCATGGAAAGTGGGAGGCCCCCGTTGTTGTCTCAGGTCTGCTTTGAAACATGATGGTCTTGGCCATAGGCTGCTATAGGTGATCGGCGAGGGGGTGTTGGAGTGGAAAGTCCAGCTGTGATTGGAAGAGGAAGGTGTACCGGCAGCGGGGATGGGTGGGTGTGGGGGAGGAAAGTGTAGGTTTGACTGGGAGAGGAAGGTGTACCAAGGGGGAAGGAGTTCAGTGGGGTATGTGGGGAAGGGAGTTCGGAGTTGAGGGGGGAAGGAGTTCAGAGGTGGGGGGAAGGAGTTCAGAGGTGGGGGGAAGGAGTTCAGAGGTGGGGGGAAGGAGTTCAGAGGTGGGGGGAAGGAGTTCAGGGTGGGAGGGGGGAAGAAGTTCAGGGTGGGAGGGGGGAAGACGTTCAGGGTGGGAGGGGGGGAAGGCGTTCAGGGCGGGAGGGGGGAAAGGCGTTCAGGGTGGGGGGAAAGGAGTTCAGGGTGGGGGGAAAGGAGTTCAGGGTGGGGGGAAAGGAGTTCAGGGTGGGGGGGAAAGGAGTTCAGGGTGGGGGGAAAGGAGTTCAGGGTGGGGGGAAAGGAGTTCAGGGTGGGGGGAAAGGAGTTCAGGGTGGGGGGAAAGGGGTTCAGGGTTGGTGGGGAAGGAGTTCGGGGGGGATGGAGTTCAGAGGAGAGGAGGCAGTTAGGGAGTTCAGAGGGGAGGAGGGAGTTCAGAGGGTAGGTGGGAGTTCAGGGTGGGGGAAGGAGTTCCGGGGGAAGGAGTTCAGGGGGAAGGAGTTCAGGGGGAAGGAGTTCAGGGGGAAGGAGTTCAGGGGGAAGGAGGTCGGAGAGAGTGGGAGCAGTAAGGTTGGAGGCGGGAGTTAGGAGGGGATATCCATGTGAATGTGCAAGGGAGGGGTCCATGGAGTCAATGATGAGCTCCTGGGTAGTGAACTGAGGGTGGGCGTGGTAGGAGGAAATGGTGAGTATGAGAGGGGCAGAGTGAGGCAGTAGGGTCAGAGGGTGAGGGTGCGACGGTAGTGGTAGAAGGGGTGGTGAGGGTGGTTGGTGGGGACTCGGAAGCAAACACGGACTCTGGGGTAGGAAGGAGGAGGTCGGGGAGGCCAATGTGGATGGGACTGGGATTCTCAGGATGGTAGGGAACGTGCACATTCACCTGGGCATCCTGGATAGAAAAGGGCTCTGGTTGGTAGATGACGGTGGTGGTGGTGGTGGTGGTGGTTTTGGGGGGCGGGGGGGGGGGGGGGGGTGGAGAGTTATGTCAGGGTGGTCAACAGTGATGGGGAAAAAGACATGGGTGACCGGGGAAGGGGAAAGAATGGGGAGCTTACAAGAAACCTGGCGATGACCGTGTTTTTTAAATCAAAAGGGAGCAGAGCCTCATGTTGGACGGGCACAGGTGCTGTATGGGAGTGTGATCAGTGGGTGGGTGGAGATGCAGGTCAGCTCAGATGGACAACTGAAAGAGAACCCCAGCAGGCAGCACTGAAAATGCTTGGGACAGTGAAATGATTGTGATGGAGGAAGGCTCCGCACGTGTGGAAAGTGCTTGTACGAGGTTCCAAAAGTCTCTGCCACACACACTTGTCCTTCCGGAATCACCTGGGGTCTGGCTGCGTGCAGCTGAACGGCGAGTGGTGGGCGGTGGGGGGGATGCAGGGGGAAGACACGCAAAGTCTTTAAATGAAGCTGAAAGACAACATTACACATCATTCAGTGAAAGTGAATATATTTTTAGATTATAAAGTGACAAAATGTGTTCACCCATGCAATCGCTTTTGATCAGAATTTCTTCCTTATCTAGACCACTGCTTCTAGGTGACATCTGCAGAAGGGGTGGAGACAGCCAGTGCAATGGTTGGCCCTGTTGCTCTGATGACTTTGGCGTGTGTCCTCTGGAGACCCAAGGCCTTGAGGGCCCTGGCTTGCTTTGGCTGTCCTCCTATGGGCCAGCTGTTCCCTCTGTAATGACAAAGGACGAGGTCGAGGGGGTCACTGGCAAAGGGTACTTGGAGGGAGAGAACAGTCTCTGAGATTCCTGAGTGGATGAGCCAGGGGTGCCCAGCTGCTGCTCCTCCTCCCTTCCCGTCCTCGAGGGCTCCAGCCTGACTGCTGAGGGGAAGGAGAATCTGGAGGCACATTGAGGTGCCCAGTTTCCCTCTCAGGTTGCCACTACAGGAATTCACCCATGGCTACTGAGGAGGAGGAGTGCAGGTCTGCATGCATCTCCACGTTCTGCTGGACCAGGGTCTCCATGGCATCTGCCATCCTTCCCATGGAGACCTCCATACGTGCACATGCCGGCACCAATTCATCAGAGAGCAGGTGGCTGCACTCCTCCGACTCGCGTTTCACTCTGTTGAGGGCTTCCAACAGCTCTGCATGATGTTCCCATGCCTTCAGCTGACTCTCCATGGTGAGATTGAAGGCCGAATCCAGAGGTTTGTCATCTGACTTGGACCTCACAGATGCCTCTTCCCCAGCAGTCCTCCGAGTGCCAAGGAGCTAGGCTGAACCTGCCTCCTCCTGCTGTGGAAACGTGTCCATGCAGTCACCACCAGTTTGTGGACCTGAACTAGGTCTCACCGAGGCATTTGCCTCTGCGTTGGTGGAGGGTGTGTCTAAGCACTCTGACAGGCCTTCTAGGACTGCCTGGCTGAGGGCGTCGGTCACTTGGCAGAGCTTGCTGTGAACTAAAGTAGAGATAATTAGTACATGGCAGCACAGTCAAAACCAGGAGAGAGAGGCTCACAGTTGTGTTGAGAGAAGGATGATGTAGTGCAGGATCCTCATGTGGGTGTACATCACAGAATTCACCACGTCCTCACCAATCAGCGCGATGGCACGCTCCTCAAAGTGAGTGGGAGGCCTAATCTGGGCCGCTCCACCCCTGTTCTGGGACCTTTCCCTGTGAGCCAGCTTCTCCTGCATGTAAACAGATAGTGTGTGAGCAGGACGCATGGCACTGTGAGGAATGTTTGTGTGGTGAGCGGAGCCACGGACGGGATGAGGACATGAGCTCCAGAGGATATGGGCCTGATAGAGATGTGAGGGTGTGTGTGTTTGAGAACTGTCCCTTGAGTTGCGAGATCCCTGTGGATGTGTGATGGGTTTGAGAGTGTGTGAGGTGAGAGTGATGAGGTGGTTGACTTACCTTGGCAGAATAGATGAGAGCAATCATCCTCTTCCTGCACTGGATGCCTGACCTCCTCTGTGCTCTGGTAGTGCTGACTGCCACTGCCACCGCCTCCGGATTGGTGACTCTGGTGGACCTTCTGTGGCCAGGGCTGGGGTGCAGGACATCGTGGCGGCCTTCCACTGTGTCCATCAGGTGCTCAAGAGAGGCATAACTAAATTTGGGGACTGCCGTCTTCTTTGCTTTCAGGGAAAACTGTGGCCTGCAGCAGTCCTGGTCTGAAGACATTGAGTAAGCATGTGCTCTGGTGCGCTTTAAATATTGTGCCCGGAGTGAGGAAGGGCCACGGTGTGGCGGGCAAATCTGAGCCTGCCTGCCAGCGATCCAGCGTGTTTCCCATGAATGCATTATTAATGAGGCAGGGCAAACCAGGATTGGAGGATACAGCGTGAAAAGCTACCATTGTGGACGGCAGGTAAAATGTCCTTTTCCCACCCACTACTGCATGTTAACTCTGTTTCTCTCTACAGATGCTGTCAGACTTACTGAGCTTTTTCCAGCATTTTCTGTTTTTACTTCCATTTTCCAGCATCTGTAGTATTTTGCTTTTAGCCCCTAATCGCAGGGCTCAATTTAATGAACGTTTGCTGTGCTACCTCCAATGTAAGTATATCCTTCCTTAAATATTTAGACCAAAACTGTATGTTATTCCAGATGTGGTCTCACCAAAATCCTGTAAAGACTTCTTTATTCTTGTACCCCAATCCCCTTTCAATAAAGGCCAACATGCCATTTGCCTTGCTAATTGCTTGTTGTACTTGCATGTTAACTTTCTGTACTCCTTGCATAAGCACTCCCAAGTCTCATTGAACATCAACATTTACAGGTTTCGCACCCTTTAAAAAATATTCTGTTTCTCTATTTTTATTACCAGAGTGAAAAAATTCACACTTTCCCACATTATACTTCATTTATCATCTTGTTGCCCACTCAATTAATATATCTATATCGCTTTGCAGCCTCTTTGTGTCTACCCCGCAGCTTACCTTTCCAACAAGCTTTGTATCATCAGCAAACTTAGATACATTAGTCTCTTGTCTCTTCACCTAAGCCACTAAGACAGATTGTAAATAGCTGAGGCCCCAGCACTGATCCTTATGGCACTCCATGAGTCATAGCCTGCCAACTTGAAAATGCCTCATTTATGCCCACTCTCTGCCTCTTGTTCGGCAACCAATCGTCTATCCATGCTAACATATTACCCCCAACTCCATGAACTCCTATCTTGCCTACTAACCTTCAAGCACATCTTATTGAATGCCTTTTGGGAATCCAGGCATACCACATCTACTGGTTCCCCTTTTTCTACGCCACAGGTTACATCCTCGAAAAGCTCTAATAAATTTGTCAAACAGGATTTCCCTTTTGTAAAACATTGTTAACTTGTTCTATTCATACTATGCTTTTTAAAGTGCATTGTTAAAATTTCTTTAATAACAAATTCCAGCATTTTTTTACCGACTGATGTTCGTCAATCTGTTAGAGGCAAGGTACTAACATGGATAGAAGATTGGCTGACTGGCAGGAGGCAGAGAGTGGGGATAAGGGGGTCCTTCTCAGAATGGCGGCTGGTGACTAGTGGAGTTCCGCGGGGGTCAGTGTTGGGACCACAACTTTTCACTTTATACATTAATGATCTAGATGAAGGAACTGAGGGCATCCTGGCTAAGTTTGCAAATAATAAAAAGATAGGTGGAGGGACAGGCAGTATTAAGGAAGCGGGGAGGCTGCAGAATGATTTGGGCAGGTTAGGAGAATGGGCAAAGAAGTGGCAGATGGAATACAACGTGGGCAAGTGTGAGGTCATGCACTTTGGTAGGAAGAATAGAGGCATAGACTATTTTCTAAATGGTGAGAGAATTCAGAAATCTGGAGTGCAAAGAGACTTGGGAGTCCCAGTCCAGGACTCTCTTAAGGTTAACTTGCAGGTTGAGTTGGTAGTTAGGAAGGCAAATGCAATTTTGGCATTTATTTTGAGAGGACTAGAATATAAAAGCAGGGATGTGCTGCTGAGGCTTTATAAGGCTCTGGTCAGACCACATTTAGAATATTGTGAGCAATTTTGGGCCCCGTATCTCAGGAAGGATGTGCTGGCCCTGGGGAGGGTCCAGAGGAGGTTCACCAGAACGATCCCAGGAATGAAAGGCTTAACATATGAGGAACATTTGAGGACTCTGGGTCTATACTCGATAGAGTTTAGAAGGATGAAGGGGGATCTGATTGAAACTTACAGAATAAACTTACATAAAGGCCTGGATAGAGTTGACATAGGGAAGATGTTTCCATTAGTAGGAGAGACTAGGACCCGAGGGCACAGCCTCAGAGTAAACTTTTAGAACAGAGAGGAGGAGAAACTTCTTTAGCCAGAGAGTGGTAAATCTATGGAATTCATTGTCACAGAAGGCTGTGGAGGCCAGGTCATTGAGTGTATTTAAGACCAAGGTAGTTAGGTTCTTGATTGGTAAGGGGACCAAAGGTTATGGGGAGAAAGCGGGAGAACGGGGTTGAGAAACTTATCAGCCATGATTGAATGGCGGAGCAGACTCGATGGGCCGAGTGGCCTAATTTCTGCTCCTATGTCTTATGGTCTTATGGTCAAACTGGCCTGTTGTTTCCTGTTTCCTCTCTCCCTCCTTTCTTGCCAACTTCCAAGCTGATGGGACCATTTGTGAATCTAAGGAATTTTGGAAAATCATAACTAGTGCATCCACTATCTCTGCAGCTATCTCTTTTGGAACCCTAGGGTGTAGGCCGTCAGGTCCTGGGGATTTGTTGGATTTTAGTCCAAGTTTCTGCAATACTTTTTCTATGCTGATATAAATTACCTTAATTTCCTCACTCTTTTTAGCCCCTAGGGGAGGCGATGGCATAGTGGCATTGTCGTTGGACAAGTAATCCAGAGACCCAGGGTAATGCTTTGGGGCCCCGGGTTTGAATACTACCACAGCAGATTGTGGAATTTGAATTCAATTAATAAAAACTAGAATTAAAAGTCTGTTGTAAAAACCTATCTAGTTCACTAATGCCTTTAGGGCATTTACCCTACATGTGACAATGTGGTTGATTCTTAAAAATGCCTTCTGAACAATTAGGGATGGGTCCAATGAATAAAGAAAAAGATTACCCTCTATTTCTGGTATGCAACTTGTGTCTTCTGACAGACACAAAATATTTGTTCAATCCCCATGTTAATTTCTCCTGTCTCTGTTTCTAAGGTACCAATGTTTACTTTAGATACTTTCTTCTTTTGTATATACTTATAAAGCCATTACAATCTGTTTTTATATTCCTGGCTAGTTTATTCTCATGTTCTACTTCGTCCCCTTTTTGGTGGCCCTTTGCTGGTTTCTAAGACATTCCCAATCCTCAGACTTGCATTTTTGACAAATACTATTCCTAATTTCCACCCAAACAGATTCTACATTATGATCTTCTGAGGCCAGATACTTTCTCACCAAAGCCCTTACGTCATCCTTTACTATCGGGGCTACCCCTCCTCCTTTGCCATTGTCTGTCTTTCCGAAATATTGTGTTCATTACAACATTATAAGCCTTGAGCCACAGATGGGTTTTTTTGCTGAGTTTTTCTTATTCAATATAATGTATTTTTACTGAACATTTTTAATTGGTTCCTTTAAATGTTCAGTCTATTTAGCCAATCAACCTTTGTCAGTTCTCCCCTCATACGTATGTAATTGGCTTTGTTTAAGTGTAGGATTCATGTTTATGGCATATGTCACTTTCGAACTTAACATGGAATTCAATGGTACTATGATCACCATTTCCCAGCGGATGTTCTACTCTGACATTACTAATTAAACTTGCTTCATTACACAAAACTAGATCTAAGATAACTTTATCCCTAGGTGGTTCCACAATGTATTGCTCCAGAAAACTGTCATGAAAATATTCTACAAACTCACCTTCTAGACCACACTTGCAAATTTGATTGTCCCAGTCTATATGAAAATTAAATTCCCCCTCAAATATTACATTGTCATTGCTAGAAACTCCAATAACTTCTTGTTTAATGTTCAGTCCAGCAATATAACTATTGTTAGAGGGCCTATAAACTACTCCTAGCAACAATGTTTTGACAAATGCTATTCCTAATTTCCACCCAAACTGATTCTACATTATGATCTTCTGAGGCCAGATACTTTCACACCATAGCCCTTATGTCATCCTTTACTATCAGGGATACCCCTCCTCCTTTGCCATTGTCTGTCTTTCTGAAATATTGTGTACCCTGGAATATTTATTTCCCAAGCTTGATCATCTTGAAACCACATGTCTCTGTAATGGCAATTAAATCTAAAACATTTACCTCCCTTTGTGCCACTAAACCATCTACCTTATTGCAGTTGCTTTGTGCATTCAGATAAAGAACCTTTAATTTCATTTTTGTTACTTCTATTTCCTGCAATGACCTTATTTACTGATGTACAATTTATGTTAAACTCTGTTCCTTCTTGTCCTACTCTGCTCGTCTTTAGCCACATCGCTACATTGTTCTGTTGCCTCGAACGTTCTTTCGGATTTCTAAATCTCCCTTCGCCCAAACCTGCCCCTCTCCTTCTGTTAGTTTAAAGCCCTGTTCATAGCCCTAGCTACAGGATACTGGTCTCAGCCCAATTTAAGTGGAGCCCATCCCAATAGAATAGCTCCCTCTCCAAGTGCCCAATGAATTGAAACCTATTCTTCCCACACCAACTTTTGAGCCACATATTTAATTCACTAACCTGCTTGACACTGTGCCAATTAGCATGTGGCTCATGTAACAATCCAAAGATGATTACCTATGATGTTCTGCATTCCAGTCACAGCTGCAGGGAGCAGTATCTGTTCCCCTGACTATGCTGTCTCCTATTACTACTGCATTCCTTTATTTCTCCCCCCACTTGAATGGCATCCTTCACCATGGTCAATCCATTCATCCACCCTGTAGTCCTTCTCATCCACACTGGTAGCAAGCACCTCATACCTGTTGGACAAAGCCAGGGGCTGAGGTTCCTCCATCATCACGTGCTGATTCTTCATATCTGCCTCTCAGTCACACCCTCCTGTCCCTGATCAGCCAACTCTAAAATTCTGTCTAACCTAGGGGTGTGACTGCCTCCTTGGAACAACACATACAGGTAACTCTCCCTCTCCCTGATACCCTGCAATGTCCACAACTCAGACTCTACCTCAGCAACTCTGAGCTGAAGTTGCCCAAACTGCAGACACTTAACTGCAGATATGGCTGTCCAGGGTTACAGAGCATTCCACAGATTCCCACATGCTGCAGTCACAGTGCACCATCGCCTATACAATATTAGAGAATAGAGAATCTTTTGTTTTTTTGGTATTTTCTAAATTTACTGCAAGCAAATGATAAGAAAACAGTGATGAGGGATGCAACTATCTAATGCATTCAGATTTTTAGCTCAGAAACAAAATTCATGCTTTGAGGACAGCGGCTAAGCCTTTACAAAAAATAAAACACTTCAGATGCTGGAAACCTGAAATGAAAACAGAAAATGCTGAAAATACTCAGCAGGTCAGGTAACATCTGCGGAGAGAAAACAAAGATAACATTTCAGGTCTGTGATCCTTCGTCAGAACCCAGACTCTAGTATTTCTGGCATTTTCTGTTTTTATTGCAGCTAGACCTTTGTTTTGCATTCTATACGGTTAAGATATTCACACACCAAAAGCAAAATAGATGCTGTTAATAAAATTGCTTTAATATGCTATGTGTTCTAATGAAAAACAATTGGAGCAGATGGCACAGCATGTTGTCCTATAAGGCTCATGTTATTATAAGACAGGTTCATGAATTTGAACTCAACTCCGAGAAATAGGTTGCTATCAGACAGGATGAATTTAAAAAGGGAAACAAAACAACACCATCATCTATGACACCAAACAGAATACATAAAAGCCCATTCAATTACTGTACTGTCAAGCACAGCATAATTATTTGCTAAAATTAGGTCAACCCCAAACACAGTTATGTTCTGCACTCAACATCAAAATCACAGTCCAACATTCAGAAATAATCACTGTAGGATCAACCCATAACAGGGAAGTAATAAAACGTACTTGTGGGGGAAATATTGCATTTGTAACATTAGAAACATTGTGCCCTTCAATTTTGTTCTTTTGATGAGATAGCTTTATCTTAATGGCTTAGTGAAGACAAACAGATAAGAACACATCCCAAGTTGGTTGTGTGCCTTGAGGTAAAAGCCAACACAAATCGCATATACATCTTTATTTCCTCTACCAACCATTTGTCATCTGCCATTTCTGTTCCTCAAAAGTGATTATGTCTCACTCAGACATGGTATTTCAGAGTTTAAGTCATGATTCATAATCAATGTGCAAAGTCTATTGGCCTCTGGATGGCAGAAAAATAATTTTCATTCTATTTCTGAAGGTGATCCTGTATCAATACCATGCATCGCAAACAGGAGATTTTACAACCAAATAAGAGACTCTAAGCTAATTTTATCTTGGACATAAATCATTATTATGGAACATTTAAAAAGGAATCTTGAATGTTTTAGCATTTCAAGTGCTAGTTGTGAGAGTTGCTGCATGTTGTATTAATTGTCTGTGAAGTTTACAGTCAGTAGTGTATTCATTTTGGTTTAAAGCTGTTCTGGTATCCATTCAATTTTTTAATGATTGGTTTCATAATTAGTACTGCTATATGTGTTGATGTACCCAATGGGAAAATCCTCAAATGAATTTCTCCCTTTAAACTCAGCAGTGATTGCAAATCACTTCATGCACAGATCTGAAAGGTTTCCTTTCTCTTTGTGAAATGATTTTGCTATGAAAACATACAAGAATACATTTTAGGAAGTCTAACCAGCCCATCTGATTATTTCCTCCTTTTCTGTGAATTTTTTGAGAAATATTAATGATCCAGAATTGGGTATAGTGGATATAATTCCAAACTTGGTAGATGATACGAAACTAAGGAGAACTGGAGGGCATAGACTCTTGAAACAGGCAGACACACGGCAGATGAAAATTGATGATTTTGGTAGGAAACTGAGGAAAGCCAAAGTAAACAAGAAAACGAAGCACATATTTAAAGGGGGTACAGATACATAGAAACCTGGCAGGTTATATATACACAAGTCTTCGAAGGTGGCAGGACAAGTTGAGAAGGCTGTTAAAAAGACAGGCAGGATTTTTCGCTTTTCTACTCTACGCCTCCATTTGCAAGCCACGATGTTAGACAAAACCTTTATAAAACACTGATTAGGCCCCAATTAGGGTATTGTGGCCAAATCTAGGCACCACACTTTAGGAAGAACATCAAGCCAGAGGGTGCAGAGGAGACTTACTAGAATGGTACCAGGGATGAAAGACTTCACTTATGTGGGGAGATGAGAGAAATTGGAGCTGCTCTTCTTAAAGCAGAGCAGGTTAAAGAGGGATTTGACAGAGGTATCCAAAATAATAAAGGGTTTTTGATAGAGTTAATTAAGAGAATCACTGAAGGATCAACCCATAACAGGGAGGTAACAAAAGATACCTGTGGGGAAAATATTACATTTGTAACATTAGAAACATTGTACCCTTCAATTTTGGATTCTTTCGATGAGATAACTTTGGAAAAACATTCTATGAAATTATAAATTGTCAATTAGGTTTATCAAGAACAGTCAGCATGGATTTGTTAAAGGGGGGTCATTTCTGGCTGTCTTGATTTGAATATTTTGAGGAGGTAACAAGGAGATTGATGAGGGTAGCATGTTTGATGTAGTCTACACGGATTTTATGAGGTCTGCTGGCACAGCGGGCAGCGTCTCTGCCTCTGAGCTAGAAGCTCCAGGTTCAAGTCCTACCCCAGGACTTGATAGCCAAGAAAGGTGCATTCATAATGCAATCAAGTAGGTTCAGTATCAACCTGCAAATCCTTCCAAAACATGCCAATGGCAGGTGGTAAGGGCAGGAGAGATTCCTGATCAGCCATGTGCTGGAAAGGCAGTTTGAGCCTCTACCATCACTATCTATAGCTCCAGACTACAACTTGCATGTAAAAAGTCCAAGCTGCCACTCGGTGGCCAAGTGAACCGTAACATACCACCGCATGGATTTTAGTATGGCTTTTGGCAAGGTTCCACATGGTAGACTGGTAAGAAAATTAAAAGGTCAAGGGATCCGAGAGAAAGCACCAAGTTGGAGCAAAAATTGGCTCAGTGGCAGGAAGCAAATTATTATAATCAATAGGTGTTTTTGTGACCAGAAGACTGTTTGCAGTGAGGTTCTACAGGGCTGAGTACTGGGTATCTTGTTTTTTGTGTTACCAATGATTTACGCTAAAGTTCAGGGGACATGATTATGAAGTTTGCAGGTGATAAGGAAGTTGACCGTGTGGTTGATAGCAAGGAAGAAGGCTGCAGAAAGATACCAATGGACTGATCTGGTGGACAGAAAAGTGGCAAATGACATTCAATCTGGAGAAGTGTGAGGGCAATGCATTTAAGAAGGCAAACAAGGCAAGAGTATACACAATAAATGGTAGGATTCTGAGACCTGTAGAGGAATAGGGGGATCTTAGAGTGCATGCCCAGAAGGTGATAGGACATGTAGAAAAAGGTGGTCAAGACGAGATAAGGGATACTTTCCCTGATTGGCCAAGGCTAGAGTACAAGTGCAGGGAGGCTATGCCATAATTGTATAAAACACTAGTTAGGCCACATCTGGAGCACGGCAAATACTTCTGATCACCACATCACAGGAAGGACATGATTGCACTAGAGAGGATACAGGTGACCTTAATGAGGATGTTGCTAGGAATGAAGAATTTTAGCTACCAAATGAAAAAAGATTGGAGAGATAGGGTTGTTTTCTATAGAAAAGAGGAGGCTGGGGGAAATTTAATTGAAGTGCATGAAATTATGAGGGTCCCCAATTAGCAGATGGGTCAATAACCAGGGAGCATTAATTTAAAGTAATTGGCAGAAGGACTAGGGAAGAGCTGAGGAGTTTTTTTCACCCAGAGTATGATGGAAGTCTGGAACACTGCCTGAAAGGATGGTGGAGGCAGAAACCCTCATCAAAAAAATATGTGGATAGGCACTTGAAGTGTTTTAACATACACAGCTACGGACCAAAACTGGCATTAGGCTGGATCACACGTTTACGGCCGGTGTGGACATGAAGAGCTAAATAGCCTCCTTCTTTGCGGTGAATCTTAGTATGTTCCTAAGCTGTGGACAGCAAATGGACTTCTGCTGCAGCTGTCAGTTTGTGGGAGTGGGGAATTCTGCCGGCAGGCAGGTCAGGCAGGCAGGGAAGTGGAGGATAGCCAATACTGGACAGGGGCAAGTACGAACTCTCAGCAGGCCACAGTATTTATGTGTAGGCAGGAGTGCCACAAATGTAAGAGAGTTAGGAACCACTGGTTAGGCCACTCACTATCTGGTATGCAGCATACACAGGCCCTGAAAATTGCATCAAACTGGTCTTGGAGGTTCGAAGAGTGTCTGAGGTGCCCCCCAACCCCATACCATCCCATTTTCAATGACTGGTCACCTATTTTTCAGGAGAGGATCGGGTGAGAATTACCCTAATATCTTTATCATTTTTACAATTTAAAATAACCTTGAATTCCAAGATTACTTGAGTACTTGTACTTGTTGAGCTACATTTTCAAACGTGCAGCACCTACTGGTACTTAACCAGGTAAAAATTACATTTAATTGACTGAAAATAAACAACCATGTGCAATGATATTTTAGAAGAACTTTGTCACCTTGCTTATTTTTAGTCAGGTCAAGTTATTATTCACTCAATTTTGTAACAGGTAATCTAACTTCAAAGAAAAATGACCTAAATATGAGAGCCCTAAGGTCACACCATACTCTAAGGAGAATGATATTTCAGTTCTATGCATGAGGAAAGTAGAACATTTTACACAAAGGTTTGAAAACTTGGAAGATCATTTGTGTTGGAAACAGCTCTCTGGATTTTCAACAGTATGAGGTAAAGTTACACAAACATCGTGTAAGGAAGTGAGAGGAAGCTGACATAAACATTTTAAGTGTTATAAGCAGTACTTGAAATTCAAGGAATACATGGTGATACTTGTAAGATTGTTTGGTGTCTAAGAGGTCTGGAGGTTTGTATGGTTGAATATAAACTGTTTATTATTAACTCACAATTATATACATATCTCCAAAGTCTCTGCCTAGGTGATATCTTCATGCCAACTGCTCTCTACACACTGTCCACCATCATCTGACTCTCTTTATCATAATGTGGTGGTACTATGTTCCCTTACTAACCCAAACACCCTTACTAACCCAAACACCCTAATAGTATACCTCCTCACAAGTCTTTATCTAAATATATTTAGATAATGACATTCCCATGCTACCCCTTCTCCACCCAAGTCACTGACTTTAAAAATTCAGATGGTCTGGAGGCTTCACAGCTAGTCCAGATCTCCTTCTCTTCCCATTCGGAGGAGTGGTAGCCTCAGTTGCTTCAGGCTGACTTTGCTGGTTCGGAGTTGAAATTGTAGTACTTGATAGAACTGTTGGTGACATCTTCCATTACTCTACTGCTGATCAAGGGTAGACTGATGGGGTGATAATTGGTCGGGTTGGATATGTTCTGCTTTTTGTGTACAAGACACACCTAGGCAATTTTCCATACAGCCAGGTAGATGCCAGTGTTGTAGCTATACTGGAACAGCTTGGCCAGGGGCGTGGCAAGTTTTGGAGCACAAAGTCTTCAGTAGTATCATCAGAATATTGTCAAGGCCCATAGCCTTTGCACTAACCAGTGCCTTCAGCCGTTTCTTGATATCATGTGGAGTGAATCAAATTGGCTGAAGACTGGCATCTGTGATGCTGGGGAACTCTGGAGGAGACCGAGATGGATCATCCACGTGGCACTTCTGGCTGAAGATTGTAGCAAATGCTTCAGCCTCATCTTTTGTACTGATGTGCTGGACTCCCCCATCATTGAGGATGGGGATATTTGTGGAGCATCTCCTCTAGTGAGTTATTTAATTGTCCACTACCATTCACGACTGGATGTGGCAGGACTGCAGAGCTTAGATCTGATCCAGTGGTTGTGGGATCACTTAGCTCTGTCTATCACTTGCTGCTTATGCTATTTGGCACACAAGTAGTCCTGTGTTATAGCTTCACCAGGTTGACACCTCAGTTTTAGGTATGTCTGGTGCTGCTCCTGGCATGCCCTCCTCCACTCTTCATTTAACCAGGGCTTTGCAATTCTGCAGGAAACCTTTTAAACTAATAGTTTTGACAAGTGATTCACTTGTTTGAGCTTGGGAAATTGATCTAAAGGAATTTTTTTTCCTCTGCCCTCTGTTTAAATGTTTTTTTCATTCATTTAAGCTAGGCTGCCATGTGACTCCAGACTTGGATGCAGCATTTTTTCAGCTGCCCATGTTAAACAATTGGTATGGTCTGCCTAATTATTGCCCTGGTTATTTTTAAAAGGTTAGTTCAGCCTTTTAGAGAATTTTGCTCAATCTTTTATGATCTGGCTAGGTCCTTTAACTCTGTGTTCGATCAGGTTTGGCAATGGACCTCTACAAGTTCTAGTGGAGTCCTTTTCAGCTGCACAATGCATCTTGCTTTTGCTCTTTAGCCTCCATGCCTATAATGGAGCTATTTTAGGCAATCTCCATCTATGTCTTCAAATTAGGTGCACTTGCTCAGGTCAGGCTGCAGTTTCTTTACTGTTTCATGTCTTGGGATTTTGGAGTCCTTCACCAGCTTGGGGATTTCAGGGTCCTTCACTTGCTGCCACCATGTTGTAAGATCATTTGGTGTCTCACTGAAAGGTCTGGAGGCTTGTGTGGTTGAACATAAACTGTTTATTGTTAACGTACAACCACATATGTATCTCCAAGGTATAGCCCTGTCTAGGTGTTATCTTTATGCTGATTTCTTTCAGACTCTCTTTGTACACAGTTTACTATCATGTGAAACAAAAACAGAATTACCTGGAAAAACTCAGCAGGTCTGGCAGCATCGGCGGAGAAGAAAAGAGTTGACGTTTCAAGTCCTCATGATCCTTCAACAGAACTAGGTGAATCCCAGGGAGGGTTGAAATATATGCTGGTTTAAGGTGGTGGTGGTGGTGGGTGGCTGGGGGGGTGCGGTTGGGTGGGGGGAGAGAAGTGGAGGGGGGTGGTGTGGTTGCAGGCAAAAGCAGTGGTAGAAGCAGATCAAAAGATGTCACAGACGGCAGAACAAAAGAACACATAGGTGTCAAAGTTGGTGACATTATCTAAACGAATGTGCTAATTAAGAATGGATGGTAGGGCACTCAAGGTATAGCTCTAGTGGGGGTGGGGGGAGCATAAAGGATTTAAAAATATTTAAAAATAATGGAATTAGTGGGAAAAGAAAAATCTATATAATTTATTGGAAAAAAACAAAAGGAAGGGGGAAGAAACAGAAGAGGGGTGGGGATGGAGGAGGGACGTCAAGACCTAAAGTTGTTGAATTCAATATTCAGTCCGGAAGGCTGTAAAGTGCCCAGTCGGAAGATGAGGTGTTGTTCCTCCAGTTTGCGTTGGGCTTCACTGGAACAATGCAGCAAGCCAAGGACAGACATGTGGGCAAGAGAGCAGGGTGGAGTGTTGAAATGGCAAGCGACAGGGAGGTTTGGGTCATTCTTGCGGACAGACCGCAGGTGCTCTGCAAAGCGGTCGCCCAGTTTACGTTTGGTCTCTCCAATGTAGAGGAGACCGCATTGGGAGCAACGAATGCAGTAGACTAAGTTGGGGGAAATGCAAGTGAAATGTTGCTTCACTTGAAAGGAGTGTTTGGGCCCTTGGACGGTGAGGAGAGAGGAAGTGAAGGGGCAGGTGTTACATCTTTTGCGTGGGCATGGGGTGGTGCCATAGGTGAGGGTTGGGGAGTAGGGGGTGATGGAGGAGTGGACCAGGGTGTCCCAGAGGGAACGATCCCTTCAGAATGCCGACAGTGGGGGTGAAGGGAAGATGTGTTTGGTAGTGGCATCATGCTGGAGTTGGCGGAAATGGTGGAGGATGATCCTTTGAATGCGGAGGCTGGTGGGGTGATAAGTGAGGACAAGGGGGACCCTATCATGTTTCTGGGAGGGAGGAGAAGGCGTGAGGGCGGATGCACGGGAGATGGGCCGGACACGGTTGAGGGCCCTGTCAACGACCGTGGGTGGAAAACCTCGGTTAAGGAAGAAGGAGGACATGTCAGAGGAACTGTTTTTGAAGGTAGCATTATCGGAACAGATGTGACGGAGGCGAAGGAACTGAGAGAATGGGATGGAGTCCTTACAGGAAGCGGGGTGTGAGGAGCTGCAGTCAAGGTAGCTGTGGGAGTCGGTAGGTTTGTAATGGATATTGGTGGACAGTCTATCACCAGAGACTGAAACAGCGAGGTCAAGGAAGGGAAGGAAAGTGTCAGAGATAGACCACGTGAAAATGATGGAGAGGTGGAGATTGGAAGCAAAATTAATAAATTTTTCCAAGTCCCAACGAGAGCACGAAGCAGCACCGAAGTAATCATCGATGTACCAGAGAAAGAGTTGTGGAAGGGGGCCGGAGTAGGACTGGAACAAGGAATGTTCCACATACCCCATAAAGAGACAGGCATAGCTGGGGCCCATGCAGGTACCCATAGACACACCTTTTATTTGGAGGAAGTGAGAGGAGTTGAAGGAGAATTTGTTCAGTGTGAGAACAAGTTCAGCCAGACGGAGGAGAGTAGTGGTGGATGGGGATGCGCAAGAGTGCTACCAACTTAGCCATGGCTGGCACTAAAATGAGAAGAAACATTGCAGTTAACCACTTTATTCTTGAATTTCTTCCAGTACAATTTTTTTTTGAAAACTGGTTCCTTACATATCTGCAGGTGACAGTAAGGACTTAAAAGCAAAAGGTCCTTCTGGGCACTGAGATTATTTTATTTATTTTATCACAGAATCACAGACTTTTTTATGTTACATTTAATTTTGAATTTCTGGACATATCAGAAGGTATGTCCCATTCATATATTGAATAAACTGATACATTCTGATACAAACTGATGGTTGAAGAATACATAGATAATGAATTGTATATTTTGTTTTGAACTCTGGGCTCAGCCATGTGGACCCAAGTGGTCTTGCTGGTGCTGTACATTACTATGTTCATAATGTAGAACTGTGTTTGACATGATGCCTGAGATAAAACAACCTGTCTACAATCATGGTCAGGGTTCACATGTGAAGAATGTCCACAAATCAGCTGTTAAGGACTATTCAACCTGTTGCTTTTACATCTTCTTGCTAATTTTCTTAGATTCCCAGTATGCTTTTCGCTGACCTAGTAGAAACTGCCAACTATAGAGGCTATTTATAGCTTTGTGAATTTTACTTGCTGTAAGATTAATGTGACTTTTATTTACTCAATGCAGTAACAGTTTCTAGAACATATATGTAGGATTATAGAAACAGTAAATACTCATCCAACTTCAATAGATCTTGCATGGTGTTCCCCACAGATAAATAACTTAAAAATAAATAAAATGTTCCCGTCCCACACCATAGTTCAACAAATGAATAAGCTTGGACCCTGAACACCAGTTAGAAAAATAATTGGTTTCTTCAACAGCCATTGCATCTGGTTATTTCATTAGAAATAGAATTAAAAGCAAAATAATATAATTTTACACATAAATTAGGTCTCTAGACAATATTAAAAATTAGAAATATGTATCTGATTTCACATATATTCAACATACCTATCCATATTAATAAATTAAGTTTGGCAGATGTGGGAAGTTTTTTATGATCCCAGCTAATATTGCTACTGGACAAGCCAGGTCTCAGGGTTGATAGATCCTAACTTTAATTTTTTGTTTAGAAATGTGGAGAGTGGCTACTGAACAGAGTCACAGGAGTCAGCTGATGGACTTTTAACAAAAGAATAAAACATTTATCAAACAAGAAAAGATTAACTATATTACAATACCCCTTCCCCATGGCTATACCTTTACAGATATATGCAGATTCGCAAGGATAACAGAAGCTACAAAAGCTATCTTATACTCTCATGTTCACAGTAAGTACACAGTCCATGTAAACGAATATGCAACCTGTGGTTAACACACCACACTCTGAAACTGAGTGACAGATGCCACCTCAAACAGATGCTATGGATCTCTCATCAACTCCCCCATGTGCTCCATCACACCATGAACCAACTGGTCTCACTGAACGCTGTCTTTCACACGAGGGTTACCAATCTCCATTCTCAAAGGACCTGCTTTGGAATCTTCTCCCAAATGACACTTTCTCTTGGATGCCTTCCACAAGGGCCCACCTCCAGGTTTTGAATTTTCCTTCCGATGTTCGTCTCTCCTGGACTGCCACGTGTGTGGAAGGCAAAGCTTGAATGCATTCTCTCTAAGATACTCAGTCATGCCAACAGAACACCACTGCTTCACATGTCCATAGTAAGGAATAACCAAACCTTTAGCTGTCTGCTTGAATTTTCTGGCTTCTTGCAAGCCTATCTTGCTTCAAATATGTGCCCTGCAGCTTTCTCCCTTTAAGCTTGGAAATCTCCTCTCTGCTCCTTACTTTCACTTCCATTTAATCTTGTTCAGATTCCTGTTCTTCTCCCTCATCTTCCTGGGATCTTTTTCCTGTTCCACTCCCTGGTTTTGGGACTTTCTTTTCATTCTTTGGAACCTACTTCCTGCAGTTCCCTGTCCTGTGTCCAGCTTCTCCTAGTACTTCCAACTGAATTAAAACTACCTTTCTGTTTTTCTCTGTCTCTTTGTGTCCCTCTCTCTGGACCCCTGTGGCTAGGCAACAGCACAGTTTTTCTTGTATTTGTATTTGTTTTAATTTGCCTTCAAGAGTCATAAAACCTCATTAGAATGCAGGTATCTTTTAAAGTGAAGCCAACACCCAAGTTCCCCCTTTCCTAACATTCAAATTACAGAATATAATTTTTCAGTCATGCTCATATCTGCCTTGCTTTATCCAATATGAGTAAACATACTTACTAATTTTGCTTATCTTGGATTGAGACTTCTGCAAGGAGTGATGCTTGTGTACTTGCCTCAGACCTTCCAGTGGAGTTTTAGAGAGATGGTTCTGCTGAATAATTGTGTTGAACAAGTGTAACCAGAATTGACAAATCTTGACAGTGATTTATTGCACCCTGCTCCAATGCTGCTGTCACCTTCACAAATGCCATTCCTTCCTGTGATGATCTGATGCTGCCTGACAATATTCCACTCAAGGTTTCCCCCCCTTAAATCCAGACCCTGAACTTTGGCTCCCAAAACCCAGACTTTGCTGAGCCCAGTTTAAAACCTGGCTCCACCTCGAGATTCTCTCCCCCAACCCCCAAAAATAAGGTTTGAGGTTTTCTGTTCCCAGCCAGGCCTGAGCATTCACGAGTTGAAAATGAGCAGTCCAGTTGAATGGAAACTTCATGCAGAGTTTAGATCATGGATAGAGGCGTAGCATAGCAGTGAGGGTGATAATCAAGCAGAGAAAATGCTTGGGTAGAGTCAGTCTGCAAATAGAGAGAGGGGAAGGTAACTGTAAAATTGGATGAGAAATGGGCAGTGATAGGACAGGCTACAGAGTCAACTAGTAGCAGGACATTTGATGTCAGTACTTTATGACAGCTCTTGAATTTGACTAGTTCCCCTTCATCATTTGATTACCAGTACCAAATGCTTTCCACAGAGCAAATCAGATTGCACATAAAGGATAATTACTGTTTAATAACATTAATGACTTCAAACTTTGCTTCCTTTTTATAGTCAAATGATAAGAAGATGCAGGCAGAAAATAATAACTTCAAAAATATATTTGTGATTATCTTACCCAGAAATTCATACTGGTTTTGAGCACAGGCAGCTGAGGCTACAACCTAACTGTGAAGCTGCATCATGTCATTCTGCTGAGTACCAGCACTTTAAAATATCACTGAATCCTCATCCAGATTAGGAATTAAATGAAGTAACATTAGGCTAATTATACTCTGATTGTTCTAATAGCACTCCTTCTTAAAAAGAAGTTGGGATACATGCAGAATCAGTATTACAGATCACAAATACTCATACAGTACGTGTTGGGACCATTATTCATAAACTACTGATGTTTTTGTTACCATTGTAAAATTTCATTAGCAGAAACATATATACTGCATTCAGTACAAGATCAATCTATATCCTGCAGAAAAAAAACTAACTAATGTTTCCAAGAATGCACATCAGAAGTGCCATAAAAATATTTTTAAAAGATAAAATTAAGGCAAACTGGATCTTTCATCTCTGGATCTATGTCTGAATGGAGCTCTCATTAATAAGGTAGAACTCTTGTTGCTGTGCAAACAGTTAAGGCTGCTTGTGAAATTAATCATTTATAACATAATACTGCTATAATTTAGCACAAATTGTCAATTTCAAGAGTGTGCAGGAAATAAAATAGCATTACGACACAGAAGAGAGGGGCAGTGCAAATGAGGAGCTATGAAATACGGTATAGATGGTAGATACATTCATGATAAAAGTAACATTCATGAGCTATGGCCAATGTCAGAAGTGAGATATAAAACATATTCCAAGGCTCATCATATACACTTTTTATCACCTGTAAAACATCACAATGAAACAAAAGTAACGTTTTACTATGAATGATGGAAATCTGAAATAAAAACAGAAAATGCTGGAAATATTCAGGAGGCCAGGCAGCAGCTGTGGAAACCAAGGGCGGAATGTAATCGATGGGAGCTCCTCATTGCCTCCTTTGGGGGAGACCTGCTGAATTAAGTGTCGAGCAGGCAGTGACAGGCTGTCCTTAGGATTAAGGACCCCAGGGATGGAAGCCCTGCCCTCCTGAGTTGCTGGCCAATTAGAGGCTGGCAGCTGTCTATTGCAGGCAGCAACCTAGGATCACCCAAGGAACCCAGGCCACAGGTGACTGAGGGCAGGATGTGGGTCACGGGGTGGGTATGGGGGAGTGGGGGTCGGCAGCAAGGGCAAAGGGATGGCTCTCAATGGGCTCCCCCCTTCCTCATGTCATTGCCTAGGCATGCAGTGCCTTTGAATGAGGAACGTCCCTACTAGGAGCTAACAAGCAACCCCGACAGAGTTAAGTTTTTCAGACTTCCTGTGTGGCAACTACCCTGATAGTTGAATACCAGTGGCAGGATGACGCCCTTCAGTGGGCACTTAAGGGCCTCAATTAACCGTGGGACAGGAAGGCTGTCCATAAGACATCCTGCCTCAGATTTTATCTGGGCAGAGGCAGGCGAGTGATGAAGACCCCACCCGGCACCCTCCCTCACCTCCAATCTTGCCTCAGGGAGGGCATTAAGTTCACCCAAAATTAATGTTTCAGGTGACCTTTCATGTGAACTGGGAAAAGTTAGGGATGTAAACAGGTTTTAAGCAAATGCAGAGATAGTAAAAGTGGGGAGTGAAGGAAAGAACAAAAAGATCCATGATAGGGTGGAAAGCACAAGAGATTCAATGACAAACTGGACATAATGCAAGGAAAAGGAGATTACAATAAGACAAGTAAAGAAAAGAAAGATGGGTCTACACGATGTATAAATGGCAACATCTGAATAATTACCAACAGCTGCTGTCCCAAGTAAAACTGGGAGCAATGGTTATGACCAGAAATTGCTGAAATCAGTGTTGAGTTCAGAAGGCTATGAAATACCTTATGGAAAAGTGAGGTGCTATTCTTCGACCTTTCATTGAATTACATTAGGTCAGGTGGGATTGGTAGGAGGCCAAGGACAGAGAGGTCAGAGTAGTTGCTATATTTTTTACTACTTTTCATTATAGTCTAAAACTAAATTGAATGAAATGTAGTGCACGCTCCCTAAGTCTTGCGAACAGAATAAATCATGTACAAAATTAGACATATGCACAGAAGTACACAAATGGACACAGGAATCCCAATACTAAACCAAAGCCTGTTCTCATCCAATGTCCACACATGCGTTTAACTATTGTACTGCTAAGTGATGACATATATATAGTTACTAAAATTTCAGCATTACTAGATTTGGAAGATAAATATATTTACTCAGCCCTCCACATCTAAATGTTTTTCAAATTTTAATTACCAGCTCCCTGCAAAATACTCCAAGAATTCTAGCATGACACCTTTCTTCCGCCCCCTACAATGTTTTCCTCATTAAAGTCAGTTATTTTACAGGGAACAGTTCCATGGAAGCTCTTGTACCTTGCTCAAGCAACTGATCTTCTTGCGAGATTTGACAAGTGTTAACAGGCTATTCCAGACTGAACATTATTAAATCCAAACCCAGTGCTGCTCAAACCTGATGTCCACAATCACAGTTTCCCCCAGGTGAAAGTTGTTACACAATGGAGATGCTATGGACAGAACAGAACCAGCATTAGCATTAGAATTGGCATTACAATTAAAAAATTTAGAAAATATGAGTGAAACAGATGACCCTCTTTACAGAAGGAGAAAAGGAGAACATGGGTCATGTTTCAAAGGAAATCTCTAGGCACATGAGGCTGTAAATCACAAATGCTTCCTTTAAAAAAGGCAAATTATAATCATGAAGCTGGCTCTCTTTTCTGGTGCAGCAATTTATCACAACAAGCTATTCATGAGTTAAAGGAAAAGACACATGCAGGCTAGTTTAAATTCTGTGTCTGGGCACTCATCTCCGATCTGGTTATAAGTTCTTGTCTGTACATGAATATATTGCTTAGAAATACTGATAATTTGATAGCTATAGTGGTCAAGTTTACTAGTTTAGAACAGCTCAAGTAAACTCAGTTTTTCCAAGTCCTACGTTTGATGTGGATTTTAGATGGACCCCAACACTACCGCAAACCTAAAAGAAACTGTATAAATGAGTTAAATGCAAGTGATTTTCACTGGCCAGGGCTTTATTTGTACACTGTGGCATTACCATTCATCCATATTTTTGCCCCAAACCAAAAATGCATATGTATATAATATGTAATATATAGAGTTTCATCCAACATCCTATTTAGCAGGACAGCACTCCAGAATACAGTCTAATATTTTTAATTACCAGGATAGTCTCAATAGATATACACTGATATTTTTGGCTGTGCATTTCCTGTTTGAGGAAACAAAAACAACTGATAAGGAACAAATGCTGCAAAATGCAAGAGTCAGTTTAGCCTACTGTAATATTATGTTTTGGAAGAGTATAGCCCTTTGACTGTTTGTCAAATATTCTCAAATGCATCCTGTAACTTTTAGACACACCTAACAAGAAAACAACTAACCAAGAAAACAAAGCTGGGAAAACCGGTGGGCATTCTAATCGATTAGTAAATAGATATCAGATGTGTATTTTCCACCACAATGTTGGCACACAATGTTTACTTCCATCAGTACTTGTTTTATTCCTTTCCTTCTCAAACAACCAAGTCACATGGCGCAATCCTTCCTTGACGATAAGGCACGAGGAGATTGGAAAACTTCTGTCAAACTAGCTTTCTTAAATGTTGCAAATTTAACTCAATGGTCATATTGAAATTAACAACGTAGGTTTTCCAGAACCTAAAATGAGTCTTTTGTTTCACCAGTGTTCATTATTAAGCCCAAACGTAACAGTGGGGCAAGGACATGAGATTATGCCTTGCCTGTAAACAGAATATGCAGTTTTTACCCCTTCGAAAAGTTTGGACAGTAAAACATGTTCTACCTGTAATCATCAGGGATTTAACTGGTGCGCATTAATTTTGAGGAAATTGAAACATAAAGCACAAAATAAGTGGATTATTTAACTTAATAAAGCCCGCCTCTTCTACTGGCCACATAATTTAAGCATTTATGTTTTTAAACTTAAATAAGGGCAATTATGAGGGCATGAAAGCTGAGATAGCTAATGTGAATTGGCAGATTAGGTTAAGGGATAGGTCAATTGAGATGCAGTGGCTAATATTTAAGGGGATATTTCAGTATAGATAGATTCCAATGAGTAAGAAAAGTCCAAGAGATGGGCACACCATCCGCGATTAACCATAAAGGTTAACGGTAGTATTAAACTCAAAGAAAGTGCATATAATTGTGCGAAGACAGGTGGCAGGTCAGAAGGTTGGACAGAATATAAGGAACTACAAAGAATGACTAAAAGACTAACAAGGAGGGGAAAAGTTAGAGTATGAGAGAAAGCTAGCCAGAAATATAAAAACAGATAGTAAGAGTTTTATAAATATTTTAAAAAGAAATGAGTTAACAAAGTGAACATTAGTCCTATAGAAAGTTGAGTCTGGAGAGTTGATAGTGGAAAGCAAGGATGGCAGATGAATTGAACAGGTATTTTGCATCAGTTTTCACTATAGAGGATAGAAGGAACATTCCAGAAACAGCAATAAGCCAGGGAATGGAAGGGAGGGAGGAACTCAGGAAAATTACAATCAGAGAACTGGTAGTGAGTAAATTGTTGCAGCTGCAGGCTGACAAGAGCCCGGGTCCTGATAGGCTTCATTGTAGGGTTTTAAAAGATGTGGCTGGTGAGATAGTTGATGCATTAGTTTTAATTTTCCCAAACTCCCTAGATTCAGAGAAGATCCCATTAGATTGGAAGATAGCAAATATAACTCCATTATACAAAAAGAGAGGGAGACAGAAAGCGGGAACCTACAGGCCAGTCAGCTCGACATCTGTCTTAGGGAAAATGTTGGAAGCTATTGTTAAAGAAGTTATAGCAGGGCACTTGGATAAGCTCAAGGTCATTAGGCAGAGTCAACATGGTTTTCTGAAAGGGAGTGTTTAACCAACTTGTTGGAGTTCTTTGAGGAAGTAACGTGCTGTAGATAAAGGGGAACTGGTGGATGTACTATACTTAGATTTCCAGAAGGCATTTGATAAAGTGCCACATCAAAGGTTATTGCGGAAAATAAAAGCTCATGTATAGGGGTAACAAATTGGCTGGCTAACAGGAAGCAGAGAGTAGGCATAAATGGGTCTTTTTCAGGTTGGCAAGATGTAATGAGTGGTGTGACACAGGGATCAGTGCTGGGACCTCAACTGTTTACAATTTATATAAATGACTTGGATGAAGGGATGGATGGGATGGTTGCCAAATTTACTGATGACACAAAGGTAGGTAGGAAAGTAAGTTGTGAAGAGGACATAAGGAGGCTACAAAAAGATATAGATAGGTTATGCCTATGGGCAAAGTGGGCAAAGATCTAGCAAATGGTGTATAATGTGGGAAAGTGTGAAATCATCCATTTTGGCAGGAAGAATAAAAGGGAAGCATATTATCTAAATGGGGAGAGATTGTAGAGCTCTGAGGTGCAGATGGATCTGAGTGTCCTAGAGCATGAATCACAAAAAAGCTAGTATGCAGATACCAGCAAGTAATTAGGAAAGCTAATAGAATGCGATAATTTATTGCGCGGGGAGTTGAATACTAAAGTAGGAAGGTTATGCTTCAGTTGTACAGAGCACTAGTGAACCACGTTTGGAGTACTGTTTACAGTATTGGTCACCTTATTTAAAGAAGGATGTAAATGCATTGGAAGCAGTTCAGAAAAGGTTTACCAGACTAATACCTGGAATGGGTGGGTTGTCTTATGAGGAAAGGTTGGGCAGATAAGCTTGTGTTCACTGGAGTTTAGAAGAGTAAGAGGCAACTGGAATGAAACATAGAAGACCCTGAGGGATCTTGACAGAGTGGATGTGGAGAGAATGCTTCGTCTTGTGGGAGAATCTAGAACTAGGGGTCACTATTTAAAAATAAGGGTTGCCCATTTAAAACAGAGATGAGGCGATTTTTATTCACTCAGAGTGTCGTGAGTCTTTGGAACTCTCTTCCTGAAAAGGTGGTGGAAGCAGAGACTTCGAATACTTTTAAGGCAGAGGTGGATAAGTTCTTGGTAAGCAAGGGGGTGGTGGGTTATCAGGGGTAGGTGGAATGCAGATTTCAGGTTATCAAATCAGCCATGATCTTATTAAATGGCGGAGCAGGCTCGAAGTGCTGAATGGCCTACTGCTGCTCCTTGTTCGTATATTCGTAGGTTGGTATGTTCAATTCCATCAAATTAATCTCCCAAGAGAAAATTCCTGATCAAAGAGAATCATGTGAACTCCAAAACACCTATTCATCACGAGATTCTGATGCTCTATTTCCCTTGTATCTGGATATGTAGTAATTTCATCATTAATTAATGACTGATTTTTTTTTCCTTCTACAGGCACCAAATTAAACTGCCCAGTAATTACCTGGATTAGCTCAGTCACCCTTTGGAAGCGGATACACTGACCACCCTCCAGCCTTTCGGCACACATCCACTTTCTACAAAGACCTGAAATATAATCTCTATGGCGTTGGCAATTTTCTCCTTCATCTCCCTCAGGATTCTAGGATGCATCCTGTCAAGCCCTGCTTTTTGTCTTTTTTTTAGCCTAATTTATCCAGTATGTTCATAACCACTTCAGGGTTCAATTCTAAAATCCTTCTTCACCATTTCCCTTCTCAAAACTGTGGCTTATTTATTCGTAAGGAAGGCGTAATACTCCAGGAAAAGCTTTAGAAATAGTTTATCACTGAGTTTCCTTTTAAAAAAAAATCAAGTTTCCTAACAATAACAAACCAATTAAGTTTTAAATTTTGCAAACTTACAGCTAGTATCCCAATTGAAACTATTATCCTAATTGAAGCTAACATTATTCTAATTGAAGCCACCATTGTTATTATGTGAGAGAGGCTGAGGCGTGGAGACCTAATTTGTTTCCAGAAAAAAGAAGTGACATGTGGAGAAAGCCTAATTTTCCTTAATGCACTAAGCAAGGATTACTAAAGTCTATTTTCTTTTGCTAAATAGAAAACCCTTTTCTCTTAAGTTTCAGCTTCATTTTTAAGTTCATTACTATACTAAAAAAAGAAAATTAATTGAAAGAAATTGCACTCCAAAAAATGAGTACATTTGGAAACAGGTACAAACAGTTTTTAATTTGATCATTGCTAAAACTCAACAAATATAAACAAGAGACACAAAAAGGTTCTGCCAAGCTACATGAGAACCCACAGTTCCTTGGCATCATCTTGGTGGTTCTAATCATCAGAGAGTCTGACGACTCTCTATTAATCCCCAGCTAGGTTCTTTAACTTAAAAAAAAATTATTCATTCATGGGATGTGAGTGGTAAGGCTAGCATTTGTTGCCCAGCGCTAATTGGCCTTGAGAAAGATGGCATGTGAGCTGCTTTCTTGAACTGGTGCAGTCCATTTATTGTAGGTACATGCATAGTTCTGTTAGGATGGGAGTTCAAGGTTTTTGACCCAGCTACAGTGAAAGAACAGTGATATAATGCCAAGTCAGGATAGTGTGTGGCTTGGAGGGGAACCTGCAGGTGATGGTGTTCCCATTTTTCTGCTGCCCTAGAATCTTCCAGGTGGTAGAGGCTGCATGTTTGGAATGTGTTGTCAAAGAAGTCTTGGCAAGTTGCTGCAGTGCATCTTTTACATGGTACACACTGCTGCCAAAATGCATCAGTAGTGAATGGGGTGCTAATCGAGCAGACTGCTTTGTGCTGGATGGTGTTGAACATCTTGAGTGTTGTTGTAGCTGCACTCACCTAATAAGTGGAGTGTATTCCATCATACTCCAGGCTCATGCCTTGTAGATGGTAGGCAGGCTTGGGGGGTCAGGAAGTGAGCTACTTGTCACAGAATTCCAACCTCTGACCTCCTCTTGCAGCCACAGAATGGCTGGTCCAGTCAGTTCCTCATCAATGGTAACCCCTAGGATGTTGAAGGTTGGGGATTCAGCAATGGTAATGCCGATGAACATTAAGAGGAGATGGTTAGATTCTTTGTTGGAGATGTTCATTGCTTGGTATTTGTATGGAGTGAATGTTACTTGCCATTTAGCAGTCCAAGCCTTCTCAGGTCTTGCTCCATGCAGGCATGACTGCTTCAGTATCTGTGGAATTGAGAATGGCACTGAACATTATGTAATCATCAGGAAACATTCCCATCTTGCGATGGAGGGAAAGTCAATGTTGAAGCAGTTGAAGATGGTTGGGCCTAGAATGCTAACCTGCAATGATGCTCTAGGACTAAGATGATTGGTCTCTAATAACCACAATCATCTTCCTTTGTGCCACATATGACTCCAAAAAGTAGAGAGTTTTCCTTTGATTCCCACAGACTTCCATTTTCTCAGCTCCTTAATGCCACACTCAATCAAATGCTACCTTGATATCAAGGGCAGTCACTTTCACCTCATCTCTTTTATCCACGTTTCAGCCAAGGCTGTAATGAAGTATGGAGCCAAGCGGCCCTGATGGAATCCAAAGTGAACATCAGTGAGCAGGTTATTACTGAGTAAGTGAAGTTTGATAGCACTGTCAATGACACATTCTATCATTTTGCTGATAATCTTTTAAATGAAAACCAAATCAACAAAATTGGGATAAATCAGGCACAGCCCCTAATTCAGGTCAGCTGTAAAACCAAGAACAAAGTTTAAAGGAAACTTAAAAACTTTAAATCAAAATGTGATTAAAGGGGTCAACAAAACACCCCAGTCCCCGCGGTGCCCACCGAGCACGGAAGGCCTCGAGAGTGCCAGCAGACACCGCGTGCTCCTTCTCCAGGGACATCCGGCAGCGAACGTAGCCACAGAAGAGGGACAAACAATCGGGCGGGACTCCCCCGTCGATCGCCCGCTGCCTGGACCTGTTAATGGCCAACTTGGCCAGGCCCAGGAGCAGGTTCACGAGGAGGTCCTCCTCCTTCCCGACCCCCTTCCGCACCGGGTGCCCATAGATCAGGAGCGTGGGGCTGAAGTGCAAACAAAACATCAATAAAAGGTTTTTCAAATAACTAAAAAGGGAGTGCAGCCTACAACACCCTATGTATACATGGTCCACGGACTCCACAAGATCGCAAAAAGGGCATGTGTCCTGAGAGTCCGTGAACCTATGCATCCTCTTATTATAAGGGACTGCTGCATGCAACACACTCCAACCCAGGTCCCCGATAGAAAGGGGGAGGACACCTCCGTAGAGGGCCTCCCATCGGGGGCCTCCGCCGCCGGACGGCAACAAGGCACGCCAGGGCGTGTCCGGTCGACGGACAAGGGCGAGAAAATGGAAGGTGTGCAGCAGCAGTCCGTACAAAAAGCCCCTCTTTGCCGTGCCAAAAGGCACAGAGGGCATGTCCCCGAGGCGGCTCATATTGCGGGGCACCAGCACCCGAGGGAGGGTTCGGGGCTTGGGGCCAATGTGGAATTCCGTCCGAACAGGGGAACGCTCAGACGGAAGAATCATTTTGCTGATGGTGGAGGGTAGGCTAATGGACAGTAATTGGCTGGATTGGATTTGCCCTGCTTTTTGTGGGCATACCTGGGAAATTTTTCACATAATCAGGTACAGCATTGTAGCTGTACTGGAACAGCTTGGCTAGGGAATGTGGCTAGTTCTGGAGCATAAGTCTTCGATACTACAGCCAGGATACTACAATTGCTTTGCTCTATTGCAAGCTGCTTCTGCTATTTAGCACGAATGTAGTCCTCTGTTGTAGCTTTACCAAGTTGATGCTTGGTGCTACTTCTGGCATGCTCTCCTGCACTCCTTGTTGAACCAGGGCTGATCCAGAGCAAGGAATATATTGACCATGAGATTATAGATGGTTTAATACAATTATGCTGCTCCTGAGGTTGTCAGGGCCTTCGTTATATCCAACTCCTTCAGCCGTTTCTTGATATCATGTGGAGCTAATCAAATTGGCTGAAGAACCACTGCTGGGAACCACAGGAGGAGGCCCAGGCAGATCACTTACTCTTGACTTTTGGCTGAGGATGATTGCAAATGTTTCAGTTTTGCCTTTTTCATTGAATTACTGTGCTTTCCTTTCATTGAAGACCGGGTTGTTTGTGAAGTTTCCTACTTTGGTTAGTTATTTAATTGTTCACCACCATTCATGACTGGATGTGGCAGGACTGTAGACCTTTGATCTGATCCATTGGTTATACGATTGCTTTGCTCTATCGCAAGTTGCTTCTGCTATTTAGCATGAATGTAGTCCTGTGTTGTAGCTTTACCAAGTTAATGCCTCATTTTTATGTATGCTTGGTGCTACTCCTGGCATGCTCTCCCGCACTCCTTGTTGAACCTTGTTGATCCTTTGGCTTGATGATAATGGTAGAGCGAGGAATATATTGACCATGAGATTATGGATGGTTTAATACAATTATGCTGCTCCTGATGGCCAACAGCACCTCATGGATACCCAGTTTTGAGCTGCTAGATCTGTTCTGAATCCATCCCATTTAGCACAGCGGTAGTGCCATGCAACATGCAGAAGGCATGCTCAGTGTGAAGATGGAACTTCATCTTCACAAGGAATGTGGGGCGGTGACACCTGCCAATACTGTCATGGACAGATGCATCTACAACAATTGGATTGGTGACGGCAAGGTCAAGTAAGATTTTTCCTCTTGTTGGTTCTCTCACCACCTGACAGGTCCAGTTTAGTAGATATTCCCTTCAGCTCGTTAGGAGTGGTGCTACTGAGTCACTCTTGGTGAAAGGACATTGAAGTCTCCCACCCAGAGCACATTCTGCACCCTTGTTATCCTCAGCGCTTCTTCCAAGTCATTTTCAAAACGGAGGAGTACTGATTCATCAGCTGAGGGACGCAGGTACGTGATAATCAGCTAGAGGCTTCTTCATATATGTTTAACCTGATGCCATGAGACTCCATGGGGCCCCGAGTTAATGTTAAGGAGTCCCAGGACCATTCCCTCCTGATTGTAAACCACCGGGCTGCCACATTTAGGAAGTCTGAACTGCTGGTGGGATAGAATACATTCTGGGATGGTGATGGAGAAGTCTGGGAAATTGGCTGTGAGGCACAATTCTGTGAGTATGACTATGTCAGGCTGTTGCTTGACTAGTAGAGAAATGCTGAACTCTTCTTCCGCCGCCTTCATCTCTGTGCTCACTTCTTTGGGTGGGAGTCCTCTCCCTGTTCAACAGATCCTTTTACCCGCCTCCAATATTCTCTGCCTACCTGGACCCCTCCCTCTGGATTTTTACCGCTCTTGATCTTTTCATTGATAACTGTCGGCGTGACATCAGTCGTATCAATTTCTCCGCTACTGTCACCCACTCTAACCTATCTCTTTCTGAACTTGCCGCACTCCGTTCTCTCAGGTCCAACCCTGACTTTGTCATCAAACCCGATGACAAGGTTGGTGCTGTTGTTGTCCGGCGCACTGACCTCTACCTCACAGCGGCTGAGCGTCAACTCGCAGACACTTCCTCCTACCTCCCCCTGGACCATGACCCACCACTGATCATCAAGCCATTGTTTCCAGGACTGTAATTGACCTCATCTTCTCTGGAGATCTTCCCTCCACAGTTTCCAACCTCATAGTCTCCCAACCTCGGACGGTCCGTTTCTACCTCCTACCCAAAATCCACAAACAGCACTGTCAGCCTGTTCCTGCCCCACGGAACTCCTTTCTTGCTATCTTGACTCCATTCTCTCTCTCCCCTTGTCTAGTCTCTTCCCACCTACATCCGCGATTCCTCTTATGCCCTACATCATATCAACAATTTCCAGTTCCCTGGCCCCAACCGCCTCCTCTTCACCATGGACGTCCAATCCCTCTACACCTCCATCCCCCACTGAAATGGTCTGAGGGCTCTCTGCTTCTTCCTCGAACAGGGGCCCAAACAGTCTCCATCCACCACTACTCTCCTCCGTCTGGCTGAACTTGTTCTCACTGAACAATTTCTCCTTAAACTCCTCTCACTTCCTCTAAATAAAAGGTGTGGCTATGGGTACCCATATGGGCCCCAGTTATAAAAACAAAAAAACTGCGGATGCTGGAAATCCAAAACAAAAACAGAATTACCTGGAAAAACTCAGCAGGTCTGGCCGCATCGGCGGAGAAGAAAAGAGTTGACGTTTCGAGTCCTCATGACCCTTCAACAGAACTGAGTGAATATTAGGAGAAGGGTGAAATATAAGCTGCTTTAAGGTGGGGGGGGGAGAAAGAAGTGGGGGGGGAGTTGTGTGGTTGTAGGGACAAGCAAGCGTGATAGGTGCAGATAATCAAAAGATGTCACAGACAAAGAACAAAGAGGTGTTGATATTATCTAAACGAATGTGCTAATTAAAAATGGATGGCAGGGCACTCAAGGTACAGCTCTAGTGGGGGTGGGGTGGAAAGACTAGCAGGGCATAAAAGATTTAAAAATAATGGAAATAGGTGGGAAAAGAAAAATCTATATAAATTATTGGAAAAAACAAAAGGAAGGGGGAAGAAACAGAAAGGGGGTGGGGATGGAGGAGGGAGTTCAAGATCTAAAGTTGTTGAATTCAATATTCAGTCCGGAAGGCTGTAAAGTGCCTAGTCGGAAGATGAGGTGCTCTTCCTCCAGTTTGCGTTGGGCTTCACTGGAACAATGCAGCAAGCCAAGGACAGATATGTGGGCAAGAGAGCAGGGTGGAGTGTTAAAATGGCAAGCGACAGGGAGGTTTGGGTCATTCTTGCGGACAGACTGCAGGTGTTCTGCAAAGCAGTCGCCCAGTTTACGTTTGGTCTCTCCAAAGTAGAGAAGACCGCATTGGGAGCATAAAATGCAGTAGACTAAGTTGGGGGAAATGCAAGTGAAATGCTGCTTCATTTGAAAGGAGTGTTTGGGCCCTTGGACAGTGAGGAGAGAGGAAGTGAAGGGGCAGGTATTGCATCTTTTGCGTGGGCATAGGGAGGTGCCATAGGTGGAGGTTGAGGAGTAGGGGGTGATGGAGGAGTGGACCAGGGTGTCCTGGAGGGAACAATCCCTACGGAATGCCACGAGGGGAGGTGAAGGGAAGATGTGTTTGGTGGTGGCATCATGCTGGAGTTGGCGGAAATGGCGGAGGATGATCCTTTGAATGCGGAGGCTGGTGGGGTGATAAGTGAGGACAAGGGGGACCCTATCATGTTTCTAGGAGGAGGAGGTGTGAGGGCAGATGCACGGGAGATGGGCCGGACACGGTTGAGGGCCCTGTCAACGACCATGGGTGGAAAACCTCGGTTAAGGAAGAAGGAGGACATGTCAGAGGAACTGTTTTTGAAGGTAACATCATTAGGACAGATGCGATGGAGGTGAAGGAACTGAGAGAATGGGATGGAGTCCTTACAGGAAGCGGGGTGTGAGGAGCTGTAGTCGAGGTAGCTGTGGGAGTCGGTAGGCTTGTAATGGATATTGGTGGACAGTCTATACCATAAATTGAGACAGAGGTGTGAAGGAAGGGAAGGGAGGTGTCAGAGATGGGCCATGTGAAAATGATGGAGGGGTGGAGATTGGAAGCAAAATTAATAAATTTTTCCAAGTCCCAACGAGAGCATGAAGCAGCACCGAAGAAATCATCAAGGTACCAGAGAAAGAGTTGTGGGAGGGGGCCAGAGTAGGACTGGAACAAGGAATGTTCCACATACCCCATAAAGAGACAGCATAGCTGGGGCCCATGCGGGTACCCATAGCTACACCTTTTATTTGGAGGAAGTGAGAGGAGTTAAAGGAGAAATTGTTCAGTGTGAGAACAAGTTCAGCCAGACGGAGGAGAGTAGTAGTGGATGGGGATTGTTCTGGCCTCTGTTCGAGGAAGAAGCTAAGGGTCCTCTGACCATCCTGGTGGGGGATGGAGGTGTAGAGGGATTGGATGTCCATGGTGAAGAGGAAGCGGTTGGGGCCAGGGAACTGGAAATTGTTGATGTGACGTAAGGTGTCAGAGGAATCATGGATGTAGGTGGGAAGGGCCTGGACAAGGGGAGAGAGAAGGGAGTCAAGATAACGAGAAATGAGTTCCGTGGGGCAGGAACAGACTGACACAATCGGTCTACTGGGACAGTTCTGTTTGTGGATTTTGGGTAGGAGGTAGAAGCGGGCCGTCCGAGGTTGGGCGACTATCAGGTTGGAAGTTGTGGGAGGAAGATCTCCAGAGGAGATGAGGTCAGTGAGAGTCCTGGAAACAATGGCTTGATGTTCAGTGATGGGGTCATGGTCCAGGGAGAGGTAGGAGGAAGGGTCTGCGAGTTGACGCTCAGCCTCCGCGAGGTAGAGGTCAGTGCGCCAGACAACAACAGCACCACCCTTGTCAGCGGGTTTGATAACAATGTTGGGGTTGGACCTGAGAGAACGGAGTGCAGTAAGTTCAGAGAGAGACAGATTAGAATGGGTGAGAGGAGCAGAGAAATTGAGACGATATGGGCCCCAGTTATGCCAGTCTCTTTATGGGGTATGTGGAACATTCTTTGTTCCAGTCCTACTCAGGCTCCCTCCCAAAACTCTTTCTCCGGTACATCGATGATTGCTTTGATGCCGCTTCATGCTCCCGTCTGGATCTGGAAACAATTAATTTTGTTTCCAATTTCCATCCCTCCATCATTTTCACGTGGGCCATCACTAACACTTCCCTTCCTTGACCTCTCGGTCTCAATTTCTGCTGATAGACTGTCCACCAATATTCATTACAAGCCTACCGACTCCACAGCTACCTCGACTATAGCTCCTCACACCCCGCTTCCTATAAGGACTCCATCCCATTCTCTCAGTTCCTTCGCCTCCATCGCATCTGTTCTGATCATGCCACTTTCCAAAACAGTTCCTCTGACATGTCTTCCTTCTTCCTTAACCGAGGTTTTCCACCTACTGTGGTTGACAGGGCCCTCAACCATGTCTGGCCCATCTTCTGCGCATCCGCCCTCATACCTTCCTCTCCCTCCCAGAACCAGGATAAGGTCATTTATCACCCCACCAGCCTCCGCATTCAAAGGATCATCCTCCGCCATTTCCGCCAACTCCAGCATGAGGCCACCACCAAACACATCTTCCCTTCACCTCCCCTGGCGGTTTTCCGCAGGGATCGTTCCCTCTGGGACACCCTGGTCCACTCCTCCAACACCCCCTACACCTCAACCCCCTCCCACGGCACCTTCCCATGCAACTGCAGAAGGTGCAACACCTGCCCCTTTTCTTCCCCCCTCCTCATTGTCCAAGGGCCCAAACACTCCTTTCAAGTGAAGCAGCACTTCACTTGTACTTCCCTCAATTTAGTCTACTGCATTCGCTGCATCCAATGCAGTCTCCTCTACATTGGAGAGGCCAAACGCAGACTGGGTGACCGCTTTGCGTAACAGCTTTGGTCAGTCCAAGCATTACCCAGACCTCCCTGTCGCTTGCCATTTTAACATACCACCCTGCTCTCATGCCCACATGTCCGTCCTTGGCCTGCTGCAATGTTCCAGTGAAGCTCAACGCAAACTGGAGGAATAGCACTTCATCTTCCGACTAGGCACTATACAGCCTTCCGGACTTAATATTGAGTTCAACAATTTCAGATCATGAATTCTCTCCTCCATCCCCGCCCCCTTTCCGATCCCCCTTTTTCCAATAATTTATAATTTTTTTTTTTACAGCTATAAATTTTTTCTTTTCCCTCCTATTTTTAAATTTATTTCAATCTGTTGTTTCATCTCCACTTTTTAGCCCATTTTGATCCCTTGCACTCCACCTGCACTAGGGCCATCTGCCACTAGCTTGCTTCCCTTAATGTCCCCATTAGCACATCCTTTAGATAATATCACCACCGTCAACACCCCTTTGTCCTTTTGTCTATGACATCTTTGGCAGTCTCTTCTTGGCTTCCACCTATCACTGCCCCCCTATCGAGCTCTCCTGTCCCACCCCCTTCTACCAGCTTATATTTCATCTCATTTCTATATGTCTTAGTTCTGATGAAGGGTCATATGGACTCGAAACGTCAAGTGTGTCCCTCTCCGCAGATGCTGTCAGACCTCCTGAGTTTTTGCAGGTATTTTTGTTTTTGCTGCTTGACTAGTGTTTGGGGCAACTCTTGCAATTATATATCCCTAGACATTAGTGAAGAGGGCTTTGCAGGGTTGACTGGCCAGCTTGTGCCTTTGTCATTTACATTATAAATTCAGCCTCCTTCCTACCATTATGAGATAGGTAGGGGCTGATAATAAAAAGGTGGTGAATGCACAGATGTGGTCTTGCTCCTTAACAATCAATGCCTGCATGCCTATACTGAGTTATTGTTAGCCCTCTGAAAACTGGGATCGCCAATGTGCTAACAGGAACATAGGAACAGGAGTAAGCCATTTAGTTCCTCAAGGCTGTTCTATGATTCAATCAGATCATGGCTGATCTGCAACCTAACTCCTTGGGTTCCACCTTTCTCCCTTATCCATTCGTATCTTTGGTTAACAAAACTATCTTAAACATCTCAGGTATAAAATTATAAATTGATCAAGCATTAATTGCCATTTGCAAAAGAGGGTTCCAAACTTCCACCACCCATTTGTTTAGAAATGTTAATTTTACTCCTGAAAGGTTCAGTTCTAATTTTTAGACTATGTCACCAGTCCACGACTCACACCAAGTAGCAGAAATAATTTCCCCCAATCTATTCTGTTCACCTTGATATCTTGAAAACTTCAATCAAATCACCCATACCGTCTAAATTCCAGGGAATATAACCATAGTTTGTATAATCTCTTCTTGTAAGTTAACCTTTGGAGTTCAGGTAACATTCTGGTAAATTTACACTGCACTTCCTCCAAGTCCACTCACAGTACTCAGGCTATGAGCTAACTAGGGCTTTGCCTAGCTGAAGCATGACATCCACCCCTTATTTTCTAATCCTCTAGATATAAAGGCCAGCATTCCTTAGCCTTATTAATTAAAATGTCATAAGTACATGATCCATAAAACTGAACCCTCAAGTTTCTTTGGCCCTCCACTAATTCTAGCTTTTCACCTTTTAGGAAGTACCCTCTTCCATCCTTTTTAGGTCTGTAGTAATCTGATGTGTAATATACCTTTAAGACAAGGGTTGTAATGTAAGATCACCTGATCTTAATACCCAATAGTAAAGTACCACGGGCTGTCTCTGTGAGAGAGTCTTGAATTAGACACTGAAGAGTGAAGACTGAGTTTTGAGTTGTGAGCACACAAATGTAGCTGCTGAGTTTAGTTTGTAAATAAACAGCATGTGTTTATTCTAACAACGATCTCCTGATGTTCTCTGTTTGTGTACCAATTCGGTCACCCCGAAACAAGCGTGCAACTCAGATCCTTTAGCCCCCAACAAACCAAGGGCACTGGGTCCAACAAGGATGACCTCACATTTGCCTATATTGAAATTCATTTGCCACAGTTTAGCCCATTCACTTAATCTATCACTATCACTTCATAATGTTATGCTTCCAGCTACATTACTTTCCGTGCTTCTTATCTTTGTGTCATCTGCAAATCTGGATATGTGGCTTCCTGTTCCATCTAAGTCATTAATAAATGTGGTGGTTAGCTGAGGCCCCAGTATAGATCCTTGCTGGACACCATTAGTCACATACTGTCAATTAAAGGACTTGCCCATTATCCCTACTCTCTGTCTCCTGCAATTCAGCCTATTTCCTAACCAGGTCAATAATTTCCCTTCAATTTCATGAGCTGCAACTTCAGATAACAGTACCTTATGAGAGACTTTATCAAATGCCTTCTGCAAGTCCATATAAGTAATAAGCAATGACATTCCCCTGTCCTCTATAGTTATCTCTTCAAAAAGTTCAATCAGATTTATTAGGCATGACCTAACCATTACAAATCCATGCTGGCTCTCTCTGGTCAACTGATAAGGTTCAAGGTGTTCAAGAGGCAGCTTGACAAATTCATGAATAGGATGGGAATAAAGGGATACGGACCCTGGAAGTGCAAAATGTTTTAGTTTGACAGGCAATATGATTGGAGGGCTGAAGGGCCTGTTCCTGTGCTGTACTTCTCTTCTTTGTTCTTTGTGTTCAGTCACTCTGTCCTTAATTATAACCTCTAGCAAGTTCCTGAAAACAGTTGTTAGGCTAACTGATCTATGATTTCCCAATTTCCCTCTGTTACCTTTCTTAAATAGCATACCGAAGCATGCCATTTTCCAATCTAAAGAAATGGTTCCTGCATTGAGTGAAGAGTATAGTTAGGGTATTTGCAATGTTCTCAGCTTTAAGACCTTGGGGTTGAAACCGTTTGTTCCTGGGGATTTGTCACTCGTTAGTGCCATTATTTTCTTTCTTATTGTTATTTTGCTTATTGTTATGATCTCGGTTGAAACCAGTAACTTCTTTTTAAAAAAGAAAATCCAAAATCCGTTAACTACTGAAAGAATGAAGCCGCAAGATAAACAGTTCAAAAGAAATTTCACTATGCAAGAATCAAACAAAACAAACACTATCTTGGGTAACCACCTATACATTAAAACTCAGAATCAACATAATAAACATACCAATTAGGAGGAGTAGGTCACTTGACCTCTCCAGCCTGCTCCATCATTCAATAAGATCATGACAGATCTGATGGTTACCTCAGTTAAGCATGAAATAACAGGCAAATTGTGTTTGATTATAAACTATAAATTACACATTAATTGGCAGATACAGCTAAGATAGTTCTTAAGAGTTGGCTCGGCAATCCAGTCAGCATATATGTAATCAATCTCGGTCACAAAGTTCTTCAAAACACTGTCTTTCTCATAAAGAATTTCAGCGTCTTTCCTTCTAGAATTTAGCCTGATCCCCAAACGACAGCAGTACACAGCCAACCTAAGTTCCACAGGCATGGTCTTCACCAAAAATGGAACAAGTCTGCAGAACCTCCTCAACCCTGCTTATGACAGTCTGGATGATGTAGATCCACCAATGTTATCTGCAAATACAAAAGCAGCCACAGCAATTGTAGATTTACTATTCTCAGCTTCTGGTCTAGCCTACATCTTCTTCAGCCTGCCTGTACTGTACCACTGGGAACATCATGTTAGCTCCGATGGCGCCGTGTCCTTTTATATGGTTTCAACTGGTTCCAGACTTCCCAGAAAGTTTGGTTTCCAATCTCAATTTCAGTCTTAGTCTCCTTAGAAATTGGAAGGGTCAGTTTTCTTTCTCAGTTTCCCCTTTCATTTAGGTTTGGTCTCAAAAAGATACCAGCTTTGAAACCACGGATTCCATTTCACTTCCTCACTTTGGGGAAAAAGAAAGCTTTACCATAGTAAAGCTTTCTGTACAACAATTTCAAAATATGGCAAGTTATCATCCTAAATATTTTAACAAATTGCTTATTACATACAGTACTGGTAACCTTTTCGCATTTCTGACATCTCTGCCACATGTTCCCCTACTTTTTGCTGCATGCTCAGCAGATTTATTATGGCCATGACCAGAGGTCTCATCAGCATGGGGCTCAGCAGAGGCCTGGTTCCCAGTAGTCTTCCAAATGTCAGAAGCCAAGGCTGTCACATCCTCCATCAGTTGCTTGGACCCGTGTGCAATATGTTTACCAGATTGTACTCCTGATTATAAATGCACCTCTGCAATGTGTGTGGGCACAACTGCGTTGGTGAAGGTTGTGGAAGAGACAGGTGACGGTGCATCCTCTGGGTCAGTGGTGTCATTGTCCCCAGAGGTGGAGTCTTCAGGCTCTTACTATGGCTATGGCCTGGGCAGGGCAGTGCAAGGGTCTGTAGAGCAAAAAGAACCACATTAAGGATCAGCCTAGTCTATGAGTGCATCACATTTCCTCATGTGCCTCCTGTGTGCCCAAATGTCAGCACCAAGTAGGTTGCACTCTCATGCTTACACCTGGCCATTCCAGCCTCACTGTGTATGATTGCTCGGCCTCTCTATTCTTCTGAAATCTCTATTGCCTCTTCCTCTGCAGGGGTGAGCAGCCTCATGTCCAGCACTGACCTCTCCCTCGTGTTGTGGGTCTGCTTGTCCTGCATGACAACGTGCAGAGTTAGTGACATGTCATGTGACACCTAACCCCCTTGTTTGCACACATCCCCATCACACATATGCGTTTACAGAAGCCAAATAGTCACACGCTTTGGTCTCAATTGCCGAGTGGTACGGAGGCTACTCACGCATTTACCTGCCTGGCCTAGTTGCCCAACCGCATAAGTACATTACTTGACCCCATGAGAGACCCAGTGGTAACATCTGACTTACCCTGACAGACTGAAGCAGGTTGTTCATCCTATTCCTATGCTGGATCAAGTTCTTTGATATACCCCATGGTTGCTGCACATCCTCTGCGATTTCCATCCAGGCCAACTTAGTCAGGTGGGAAGGGTCTTTTGCTGCCATCCACGGGAAAGTGCTTCTCAGACCATGCCCTGAAGGAGAATCTGCAGTGGGGCATCGCTAAACCGTGGGGCCAGTTTCTGTTTCGTCTCAGACATGTGTGCAGTTGAGAAGTTTTCGATGCACTTGTTGTGTGGGGGTGGTGGGGAGGTTGGATGCAGGTCACAAAAGAGCAATAAAAGGAGGGAGTGATGGGGCAGAGGAGAAGTTAAGGGGAGGTGAGAGTGGTGAAGGGTTGCAGCAAGAAATGGGACAAAGTTGGGGTGGAGGTGCGCAGGAACCTTGTGGCCATTAAGCAGAGCCCTTCTGTTTGTCCAGGAGGCTCTTTATAGCCCAACTGTATTTGCCGCATTGTCAGCTGATGGAAGAATCCACCAATAAATACCTGTTCCTGCCCTGCGATCGCATGCCCCCTGTGCATGCCACCAGCACTTTGAATTTTAATTTGAATCTCGTGGCAGCCAGCTCCCGACATGAAAGCAGAAATGGCGCCCACTTCCAGTTCTGCTGTTGGAAAAGGCGTAGCACTGATTAAGTGCCACCTATAGTGTTAATTTGTCCTTCGCTGAAGAAACCCAATACTGAAGGACTGAATTTTATTTCCAGAAATAGTTAATTAAAATTATACAGATCTTAACTTATCCTGATTTCCCTTTGGAATAGGCCAGCACTTTTTCATAGTTGAAATTCTTTGGATATAATGAGACATACATATTTGATTTTTTTTTGGTGGGGGAGTACTTCAGTGTTTTAGCTGCTATCAAGAGAGTAAAATAGCTTTTAGATATAGTTAGACAGCAAACTTTTTCTAGGTCATTCACAATGCGATACTGAATTATTTTACTTTGCAACATTCCTAAGCCTTTGTCCCTGGCATATTTCAAGGAGGTTCCAGACCGATCAAGGCACAGGGTCGATAACATCAAGATGTCAATGGTATGTTCAAGACTGTCCTTTGTGGTCCCATGGCTACTACTGCATCTGTGCTCTTCAGGCCGGATGGGATTGTGGAATGGTGTCATTAGTCAAGTACATTGAGGGCATCCTTTGTCCTCTAACAGCCATCCATTTTTGCTGGCCAGGCCCATCCCTAATTGCCCTCGAGAAGGTAGTGGTCAGCTGCTTTGTTGAACTACTGTAGTCCCTGTGGCGTAGGTACACCCACAGTGCTTTTAGGAAAGGAGTTCCAGGATTTTGATCCAGCGACAATGAAGGAACAGCGATATATTTCCAAGTCAGGCTGGAGAGTGGTTTGAAGGGGAACTTCCAGGTGGTGGTGTTCCCATATATCTGCTGCCCTTGTCCTTCAAGATGGTAGCGAACGTGGGTTTGGAAGGTGCTGCCTAAGGAGCCTTGTTGAGTTTCTGCAGGGCATCCTGTAGATGGTGCACACTGCTGCCACTGTTTGTCAGTGGTAGAGGGAGTGAATGTTTGTGTAAGGGGTGCCAATCAAGAGGGCTGCTTTGTCCAGGAAGGTGTCAGGCTTCTTGAGTGTTGTTGGAGCTGCAGTCATCCAGGCAACTGGAGAATATTCCATCACACTCCTGACATGTGCCATGTAGATGATGGACAGACTTTGGGGAGTCAGGAGGTGAGTTACTCAGTGCAGGATTCATCGCCTCTAACCTGTTCTTGTAGCCACAGTATTTATATGGGTAGCCTAGTTCAGTTTCTGGTCAATGGCAACCCGTGACATACCTGAAAGTTTGGAATAGTGGAGGGATGAGCTTGCACGTCAGGATGAAAGCATCTCGGCACAAATCAGCATGGACATTCCATCAATGTCTAACTGGTGTGTGGTTATCACCAAGTGATAAACTTTCCCTGTTGAGAAAATCTCCTTTCTTGAAGTCACAAAACTCAGCCACTTAGTGCTAGTTTCTCAGCACTACAAGTGTGATTTTGCCTCCAAAATGGTGTGCACCCAACTTATGGTGTGAGCTACGTCAGATGTCATTTTCACAAGGATGCTAGCATGTGTGCAGTGATCACCTGCCTTTAAGTATGCAGAATACACAGATGGTGATGTCAATGTGTAACACGGATTTGATGACAACGTTGATATTTTGGAGCTGAACACTTCGGCTATGCCCTCTCTTAACCTCATACAGCTGAAGATGTGTTCAGCAGTAGAAAGTGCCCCAAGCAAGTGCTATTTAACAACAACTTTCAGATTAATTGCTGATTGATTTCTACTGGCTATTGTTGCAATTGTGGAAGCATTCAGTGGTTCTAGAGTTCTTTAAAGTTGTTAAAGTCTTCAGGCAGTGATGTGGCCTTTATCCTGACTTCAAGATTTCTGCACAAATTACTTGCTCCCAGACATGGGTGCAGTAATTTGCATTCCTCTTGGATTACAACATGACAGAAGAATGAGCAGGGGTGACTCAGAGCAGGACGGTGCAGGAAGAAGGAGGAGATGGGGAGAGAAGGGCTCTCAGCAGGAGACCATATCTGCTCAAAATGTTCAGCAAGCAATTCTTTGACCAAAATCTCAGCAGGGAAAAGTGTATCAGACTTCTATTCTTTGCTAAAAATGGCCTCAGTCTACTACCTGCAGCCACAATTGCAGCTTCAGAGCAGTTTGAGGATAGCATTGCCAGTGGCTGTGAAGGTTCACGGTCAACTGTAGCATGAAAGAGATCACTTTGGTTCAGTACTCCAAGAGCTGGATATGTTTTAATCTTTTGCCAGAAAGAAGCAGGCAGAACAAGCGCACAACTTTGTAAGGATTGCAAGCATCCCATGGTGCAGGGTGCCACTGACTGTATACAGGTTGCTTTTCAGGCATCACATGTCAACTCTGAGATATAATTCAAACAGAAGAGATTTCACTCCCAAGTGTGCCATGCACCAGTATGACAAGTAAACGCAACTCCAATTCCTCATTCACCAAAGGTCCCACGCCTCATCTTACCTCTGCCACTGACCATCATACCGCCTGCTTGGCCACAATGCAAAAAAAAACCCACAAAATGAACATTCAAAGCCAAATTTGTAAATCAAATTATGTCAGGTTGCATATAAACACCAACTGATTACCCTTGTGTATTCCATTAGAGCCTGTCTTCCATATGTCTTTGCCTGCTTATTGCGCCCAAGCAGTGCTATCTCAGTATCTGCAGCAAAACTAGCAGAAGACTACTGACTTGCAGTGCACGAGACTGAAGGTATCCTTTCAGGATGACCTGGAGCAGCTGTGGACCTGGAAGGCTAACTTCGGAGTGACCACTTCAGCATGGGTGCCAGAAGTCTGGGCTGGCTGGATGACAGGCAAAGCAAGGGCATTGATGGCAAACCAGTAGTGGGAAAAGAATGCTGTCTTCCAGAGATTGGATAGCAGGTTCATGCTCCATGGAGCCACTGCCACTCCCACAGGATAGCACTTCAGCAATGCGAGTTATCTGTTGAACTGTTGTGACACCCTGCAAGCCCTCTTGAGTACTGATATCTATACTCATGATGGAAACAGTCTGAGCTTGTCTGGCAGAAAGTTGAACTTGCACGAGAGCAGTGTGAACTTCCACTGCAGCACTCAGAAGTTGGGTGACTTTTGCTTGTGCTGTAATGTAAGCTGTGACATCAGCTATCAGACACTACATTATGATTGGGTCCACCACTTCCACGCTGGAAAGAATGGGCTCCAAGCACAAAGCCCTGCATTAATTTGATGCCTGGCTCATTCATGCTCCTTGATATTGAACACAGGCTTTTCAGCATGCCTTTTAATGCATACCAATTTGTTATGCATACCCATCAGCTTTCCTCCTTAGGCTATCCCAGCGAGGTCCTCATCCGAGTGTTCTGCAGCAGGCTTGTGTGCAGCCTCACCCTGTAGTATGCTGGCATCGAAATCACCCTTGTCCTCTGCCAAAGGCAACAGTTGCCCAGTGTCTCACTCCATGCATATTCTGCCTTTAAGTTATCTTATAAAATTCCTAGTGTCAATATCTGACCTGTGGTTGTGAGTGTGAGAGCAGATGATAGCGTTTCTACTTCATCCCTATCCTCCATCTCTTTTACTACTGCCTTGCCAGGTTGCAGTTCTTGAGCATCTGAAGGGAAAAGGGCACAAGGGTAGGGTCATCAAGAAAGGGAGGGAGGGAAAAGGACCATATTGACAACACGAAAGATTTTCAAATTACGGGAAAAGTAAATTTTCAAAGACATGTAGAAAAATGGAAAAATGGAAAAAAATGTTACACATTAAAGAGAGAGAAACATATATAAAGGAGGATGGAAGAGTCTGTGGGGATGGCCGTGTAAAATCTTGTCTGACACAGACTTGGAAGAAGCCCTAGCCACTCTGAAGAAGTGCTGCTCCAGTAACTAAAGTTGTGTTAAAAGCCTTTGGAATTCCACTGTCGAGTAGGTGCTGTGGTAACCTTGCTGGATTGCCTATTTAAATTTAAAATCTGTTTTGGATTGTTACCCTAAAGGGGGTGTGTAGTTGGGAGTCAGGTTAATTGGGAAATTTGGGATTTTTTATAATATCAAGTATTTGTAATCTTACTTATGTGTTTAAATTCCTTTCTTTGGTTAATAAATGTTTTCATTTAATTTTTGAAATCACTAAAGGTGTCAGTGGACTCATTACTTCTGAATTCAGGGCACAAATCTTCTCGTAATAAACACAAATTACAAAAGCATTGTGATAGCGTGGCCAAGTTTCCCCTTGTGGATTTGGTCCGCCTAGCTCATTTCATCAGCCACATCATAACAGGCTGCCTACCAGATGGATCCACTGATACAGCCCATTGTGCACCTTCCCTGAACTGAATTTTACCCCTGGTGATTAGATACCTCTACGCTTCAAGTAAATTATCCCGAAAATGAAATCCAGGTGATTTAAAGTTTTAAAAAAAAACTTGACTTAATTAAGCTTGAACATCCACTGAGCTACTGTACTTGGATTGTTGCAGAACATTGTTATTGACTAGCTGGTACCTCAGTATTAAAGTGTCCACTTAACAATTGCTCCTGCAATGGGAGCTTTAAGAGGAAAATAAAACAGCCTTGGCTATCTTCTATAAAAAAGACCATGATTGATAATTTATATACTTTTAAAGGGACATGTAAATTTGTCAATTGTATACATTTACCCACAACCAACTTGGATCCCAAATATCTGCTATTTACTCTCTTTTGTGCTATTGACCAATATTTGTTAAGAGTCCAAAATCTTTTTAATTGAGGTTCACTTTTGTCCAGAAAAAGATATCTCATGATGAAAGTTGTAAATCTTGGGCCCGGGGTGGGCGGGGAGGGTGTGTGTGTGTGTGTGTGTGTGTGTGTGTGTGTGTGTGTGTGTGTGTGTGTGTGTGTGTGTGTGTGTGTGTGTGTGCTGATTGGAATCTGTTAACTATGCTGCTGCCATGTTTTGGGAAGACCATACACCCACCTGGTCACCAGATGTGTTCTCCAGCCAGGCAAACAGGAACTACCATTAATATTGATTAACATAGCTAGGCAGAGTATGGCCCTGATACTTGACTTGAAACTTTGTAGTTACATTGGTTGCTAACATCAAAACTGAGTCAAATTAATATAAAAAAAATAAAAGCATAAAAATGAAACTATGGCACATACAAAGAATGCATTTATCTTTCCGATGGGAAAGGTGACAGAAAGAAAATTGATGCGTGTTTTTTAGTCTGAGCGCCACAAAGCACTGCTTCAGACGTTCTGCATTTTATAGTCACTTCAACATACAGAGCTTGAAGACGTTATAATAAGTACTGAAATTATGGGTATGGTACAAATGGTACATGCTCATTTGAAATTCCTTTCTCCCTGCTACTTTGGAGATGGCATTAAAATAATTTATTCTGAATAACATAATGGTTCCATTAAAATAGCAGACAATGGAATTTCAGATGAATCTCTATTATCCCATGGCATAACTTCAAAGCCTTTCAATGCTCAATTTGTTTTATTTAACTAATAAAAACAATGGTACTGGTTAAAACCTAAAGGTTATGAAACAGTTAAAATGAACTCTAAAAGCATTTACTGTTGTTCAATATCAATCTGCAATAAAATATTCATGAGGATCTCCTATCTTTGATTTCCAAAAGCCACAGAAGCAGAAATGGAATTTGTAACATTCAAGTTGCATTCAACTTTAACATTATAAACAAACCTAATATAGTTAAAAGCTGTGTGTTGGAGGAGGTGGGGGCAGGTGGGGTTTTGATTGGGAGAGAGAGAGATTCAATACTAAATGTGTGAATACTACAAACATAGTACACATGCTATGATTCATTAAAAATAATCCTATTGATTTTAGTTCAACCTTTACCCTATTCAAGTTGTAGCTAAAGTGTGGTAGTGGTGCATAATAGAATCCAGTATACAAAGATGTTCCACTACAAAAGAACACATAGGAGGCAAATCAGATGCTCCATCAATATTCAGTTGTGGCAAAATAAATTGACTTCTGTGACAAGTCATCTTCCCAGTAAAAGCTAATCAAAGGAAACACTTGCCCAATTTCAATAGCTCAGACTTCAAACTGTAATATGATACTTTACAAATAAAATAATGAGAAGGCAAATGGAAACTGAAATCATAGACATGGGATGAGTACTTCAAAGTAACAGGAAACTTTGGTACAGTTCTTAATCTATATTTTTCATAGTTATTGTTGCCTATAAATTCAATTTGTTAAAAAGGAAATGCATGAAAGTGTGTTTTTCATCACTCCTTCCTTTCATCTGTCTTGCAGTTCATTCTAAATATTCACTAATAGCAGCTGAATGTCAGTTTCACTGGCTCTAAGATTGAAGGTAGTCTAATGTTTCCTTGTGCAAGTCAATACATAGCCCTTCTACAAGCAGTGCAGCTATAATGGTAATAAGGCCAGAATATACATTTCAGTCTGGGACTTAGGGGAAAGAGATGTGGTACCACGGTGTTGTGCCTGCAAACTTATGAAAAATATGGATGATTTACTTTAAAAAAATAGAATTGAAATGGGCACACGATGAGTTGGGGGGGGGACGGTGTTAAGTGACCTTCCCCCTGTTATCTGCAAATATATATTAAACTGTTCAAGGCTGGGAGTAGCTTGTTTGTATGGTCAGGAGATTATAATGTAAACAATCTTTTGGACATTTCTTTGTATATTAAAAATGCAACAGCTCTCTCCTGCAGCCTCAGCAGCTATTACTGGCCGCGCAGATTCTTTGGATACAGACTGAAATTCCACAAAATGGGTGTGGAAAACCACCCTAAAGCAAGGTGAAAATGGCCAAGATTCAAACCCTATGTCAATGCTGATGTCGTCAGGAACCATATGTGTGGACAATGGGAACACAGGTACTGTGGTCACATGACAGAAACTAGCTTATGGTAAGAAGCACCAGAAACTTACAACTCCATTGTCTTCAGTGAATGAAAAGAGAATCATCAGCCTGCAACATTTTCAGCTACTAAGAGTAAAAGTGACTTTTTGGACTCTTTAGGAAATCTAAGTGCATGCTACCTCATTTGCAATCACTTTTTGTGTGTGTGTGTGTGTGTGTGTGTATGTGTGTACATGTACATGCATGTGCATGTGTGTGCATTCTGCATGAATGAGTGGATAGGTGTTGCGATTACATTCCAGGTGTTGAGAAATAAACATTTATATTTCCTTTTTCAAAAAATCTTACGAGTAAGCCTATTTTGTGTCAGTTCTTCAAAGTCACAACACTCAAGGTGTTAAAATACTTCTTTAAAAGCACATCTTTTTGCAATTAGTCAAGGGGTGGAAAAGGGGGAACCATCCTACCATCTCTCCCCTGTCCGTGGCATACATTAGAGGCACAATATAAATCCAAGTTGTTGTTGCTGTTACTTGTCACATTTAGGTCATTGGTTCAACATATTGTGCTGATAACATTACATAGTCCAGGAATATTTCAGAGCAGTTTAAAAGATGATCAGCTGGCAAAGTACCACACATTCTCCCCCAATGCAGGTGCAGCAGGTCTAAAGTACTACTCAGGTTCAATGTAAGGTAACATATCAGCCACTTATCTTTGCATGCCTGTGTGACCCAGCAAATATCTTCCTCACCTGCCCCCAGGTTGAGGGCACTGCCCTAGGCTGGTCTTTACTGTAGAGCGGTCTCCAAATGAGGCACTCATCTCTACAAAAGGCATCTGAAGCTGTGTCACGAAGTGGTACAGTTCTCAGCCACTGTCTGTCTATCTTCAGCCAAATTCTCCTCTCAATTACAGTACAATTATGGGACTACACAGAAGCCTTTTAAAAACTGTTGGCACCCGGTTATACACCACTGGCTTCATGGTGCTCTCAGTACATCATGTACTAAGCACCCAATATTTATTCAAATGAACTGACCTAGCATTATGATGTGAGGTTAACAAATTGCCTGATGTGCCCTTCTGGGGAGTGGAAGATTGTGGCAAACAGCTAGGTTGGCTACTTCCTGTTTAAAAAGTCCAGGACAGAAAAGCATGTAAATCATTGTTAATTCAAGAAATTCACAACATTTATCTAAAGCACATTAATTTGTGTATGCCTAGACCATATCATCTAAGTTATTTTATTCAGATCACATTGCTAAAATAATTCATAGATACTAGTAACTAAACAACACCAACAAATCGTGGTGCAATAGCTTTGACAAATTTGATCGATTGCTTTGTCTCTTATGCATAAGGATATCTCTGACGTGACTCCAGATAGTTTGGTGTTTATACTCTGTTTATATCTCTACAGGAAATCCTTTGCAATCTATCCTGTAGCATGTTTCAGTTTTACAATTAAAGTTTACAAGACCTCCTAACCATATTTGATCCAATCCGAACATTTTTGGCATTTATTTATCTTTGTCTCAATTGGATTTTAATTGAATCATGTAGGGAGGATTAGAGTTTCAAAAACTAAAAACATTTGGTTGCTCCTCAAGTTGTTCTTGGCCTTCAGGTAGTTAAATGTACATATCATTTTATCCTTCCCAGTAATTTCCAGTCTACTCATCTAATTAAGAAATTCCCAATGCTAATTAATACATTTTGCCATATGAGTACCACCATCAAAAGGAAGCATTCAATTCCCAAACAGGTTACATGCCTAATTGTACTAATTTAACTCCACTTAAAACAGCTAATTTATTCCCTTCCCTTTACAGGAGGATTGACTTTCTTTATAAAGTGGGGTAGCAATATTTCGATTTGGTTGGGTTTTAGGCTACAAGCCAAAGGTAAGTTTTTTTTAAATTGTCTTGCTCTGAAAAGTGGAGCAATACCCAGGCAAAAATCAACCCCAGGGTCTCAAATGCAGGACAAAATAGGATCCACAATATCTGCACAGTTCTCAACTTCCAGTAGAGTGTTATTTAGTGTGATCAAAGGCAGAAATATGACACCCTGTCCTTTAACCAGAGCCTTCTTGATACTCAGGAGTAAGAGAGGACAAGTTACAGGCATGGGAGAGACAATCCATGAGTCTTTGTAGCTGAGATTCTGTGTGAGTGGCTAATGCGGCAATAACAGCGTAGAGGAGTTCTCTGATCAAGACGTGCTGCATTTCTGTCTTTGTTTTTAGTCTGTATAGATTGTACAGCTTGTTGTCTGACATGGTATACAGGTAAGCCTCTTCCATAACTGCAGGGAAGGACAAGGGCAGGAGCATGGAGAAGAAAATACCAAACAAAGTGGAGGCCAGGACACAGCCCGGTTTCACACCATTCTTCACCCTGAAACTGTCAGAGATGGTGCGGTCAAAGTGTATGTTTCCATAAAAGGAGTAAATGAGACTGAGAAGCTTTGGTGGGCTGCTAATTTTCTCCAAAATCTTGTAGAGTCCTGCCTTGCTGATGGAAACCTACATGTTGTGTATGATGGGCTCAAGGGGATGCTTGGACTTAACATGACTAAAGTTGCTCCACTGAAAGCGACAGATGGTGAAGTACTCACCGTCAGAAGTAAACACATGTCCCGCTGGGTTGAACACTACTGCGAGCTGTACTCCCATGAGACAAACATCTCCCAGACTGCATTTGGCACTTTCCTTCATCATCCTGCCATGGTTGAGTTAAATGAACAACTCTCATCACTTGAGCTCCAAAAGGCCATTGATTGTTTAGCAAGCAGGATGGTACCCGGCAAGGATGGAATTCAAGCCGAACTGCTCAAGCACAAAAAGTCCTATCTATTGCCACACCTTCATGACCTCCTTCTCTGTTGAAGGGCAGGGCTCATTCCACAGGACATTTGTGATGTAAAAATCATCATATTATACAAAAACAAAAGCGACAGAGGAGATTGTAACAATTACAGAGGCATCACACTCCTTTACTCCATTAGGCAAGTCTTTGCTAGTGTAATGCTTAAAAGGCTCCATCTACTCGCAAATCAAATGTATCCAGAAGCACAATGCAGTTTCCATGTTGGCAGATCTACAGTGAACATGATCTTCTCCATACACCAGCTACAAGAGAAGTGTATGAGAACAGAATATACCTCTTTACCTTACTTTCGTAGATCTCACTAAAGCATTCAATGTCATCACCAGGGCAGGACTCTACAAGATTTTGGATAAACTATTTAAAGCAGCTCCTCAGTAAAAATCAAATACTTTTGAGAGAATACAGCATCTTATACTCAACCAGCAGTATGACTTTGAAACCCCGAGCATCATAATTTCTTAACCTATGAAAATATACAGTTTTGCCCATAATATTTATACTTTGCTATGGACTCCAGAAAATCTGCAGCCAGCCCTACCAGCAGTGGCATTTTATTCAGTAATATTGATCAAGAAAACAGTGATGTTAGTTGACCAGATCTGTAATTAGTGGCTGAGATTAGTCCCCTATAAAGTTAACATGCAACCTCTAATATTTAATTTAGTGACTAAAATCCTGTTTCTCCCCCACCACCTTCCCCCGCCGTTGCATTAAATTCACTCTTAATGCATCTTAAGGATGCATTAGCTTAACCTGACATTTGATTATAGTACAGGTTTCAAAACAATATGTCGCCTTGCTAGAAAGCGATTTAAAATCAACACACTCTTCTTTCAGTTCAACAATGATGCCTTGATTTACCCGTGTAATTTCACAGCACAGTTATCAATTCAAATTGTATCCATAATGTTTACAAATCCAGCATGTTATTTGGTTGGTTTATTCATTTTCTGGCAATTTTTAATGCGTGATTAATTTTGCTCCTTCATACGCTTCATTGTACCTTCTTAGATTTATAAATTATTATAGCTGTGTGCACATCTTAATTTTGTTTGTATAACATTACATATTGTGCCACTTAAAGATTTCTGTCCAATATAAATTTTTACATTTTGCAACCGTAATTCAATAGATTAATCAAGTAGTTTTTATGATTTAAAAAGAGGCCATTCCACTCCAATAAAAAGCTAAGCACAAATGGCTATAGCCATTTGTACATTATTTTTAAATCTAATTCAAGATCAATTTGAAACTCTAAATTCAGCTGAAAATTAATATTTTTCTTGTTGATTGACGCCAATAATTCCTAGATTCTGCTATAGTAAGCTCTTTGATATTCTCCTCCGCCTGGAAATCTTTTCTGTTCCCCAGTATTGAAATTCCTTAATTTGATGAATATTAAAATTTAGAATCTGTGCAAGGAAGTGGTTACATTAAGTATGATGTATGTCAAGTCTCATATAACTATCTCCAAGTCAATCTGTTTGAAGAGTAGTTGTTGAATAATCTTATTTATTCAGTTATTATATTTGCAGAACTGTCATGTTGGGGTCTTATTGTTTTGCTCCATATTGGCTACTTCCACTCCAAAACGTAGGAAATCATTTGTCAACCTGTATTATTTCAATTCCTAAAGAAATGCTTTCTACAATAGAACACCCTCCCTCCCATTGTTATCTCTTGAATCCCTGGGGATCTATTCTTATTCACCTTACTCTACATTTGCCGCTTGGTAGCATCATCCAAATACATAGGTCAGCTTCCACATGCACCTTCTCTACCTCTCTACCACTTGTCTTGACCTTCCACGACATTTGCATTAAGTGTGCCAGTTTGGATAATTTTCTCCAGTTAAACATTCTATAAACTGAAGCTATCATCTTCGGTTTCCACTACAAACTCCAGGAATGTAGTCTCACATTAAGCCAGACTGTTCATTGCCTCACCATCCTACCTGGTGCCTCACTCAGATTGATTCTATATTCTCCCCATTGCAAAGACTGCACTCTTCCACCTCCTTAATACCAACCCCTAGAGCCCCTACTTCAGTCCATCATGCTTTTATCACCTCCAGGCTCAACTATTCCAATTTTTTTCCACTTGAACTTCCCATCTTTCACTCTCTGCAAATGTCAGCTCATCATCCAAAAAAAATGATGCTCATTATCCTATCCTGCACCAAGTCCCACTCATTCATCACCCTGTCCTCACTGACCAACAACTGGCTTGTGTCTTCTTGTGCCCTAATACACCAAGGATAAAATTCTCATCCTTTTGTATAAAATCACATCCTTACCACTCCCTAGCTCTGTAAGGTTCTACAATCTCTCCCCAAGAACTCTGCGTTCCTTCCACTCTACCCTCAGCTGTCTACATCGTATGGCTTGAAATTCCCAATCTAAGCCTCTCCATTTCTCCAACATACACTTGTTTTAAGATCCTGATTAAAACCCATCTTTCACCATTTGGTTGGCCCTCCAAATATCTCCTCCTTTGGGTAGTATATGGTGTACGACTGATCACGCTTCTTTGAAGTTTAAAAAGGTACTAAATAAATGCAAGTTGTTGTTGTTGTCCACAAACCTAAAATTATTATTCCTGCAGAAATTGTGAAGGACCCCATAGAGCTGAGAAAGCTCTCGCTTCACTCTCTTCTATACTACACAACTCGCAGTGAAACAAGAATTTGATTTCTTGTAGAAGGTGGGAATGAGTGAAGCAACATCAGATGTGGTCAAAATGTGTCACATTAATGCATGACAAAACTCCCAAGTTCACTCGTATAGTTTTAGGAATGCTTGTTTGAGTTCAAAGTAGTTCAAATTAATTTCTTTCTCAGTGATTCTTAAAGCAATTTCTGCTCATGAAGGGAAAACACTGCATTCCTAAACTCACTTAGCAGGAAGCATGTTACCTAACTTTAATCACCATAACATAGAAATGCTTATAACTAGATTTTATCTGCACTAAGAACCAATGTAAATGCCTTGATCTGCTTTTAGCACTGCAGCTTCTCAAAGGCAGCACAGCAATAATCCGCTATACAATTCACCAGAAAACATGCTACAATGACAGATTATCAAATAAATCCAAATGTAAATCTTTCTATATTGTTTCACAAGACTTCATAATGATTCAGTAAGTAGCAAGGTCAATTAACCTGCATAACAAATACTTCAATACATCTTTTAAATTTAAGTGTAGGCATTGGTGAAAAACTGAACAGCCTTAGGTACTGTGCAGGACTATCAACACAAAAAGACAGTAATGTTAACACCCACCATATCTTATCCCCTCTGCCCAAATAATTATATATAGTAGTATCCAAAAACAAAATGAATGCATTCATGAAATAGCATGAAAGGCTCATTTTAAAATTGTTTGGATACACTGTTGTAGTTCTCACAATGTTTCAGCATACATTAACAAATTCCAGGGTATTTACCATAGAAACATGCATCATTCTCATTCAAATAAGGATGTTTTTGTGTCCAACTTGAAAGGATAAATGATGAACGAAAGGGAAAAAAATAGGCAAAAATGAATTAAACAATATCAGTTACTTTATGATTAAGGCAAAAACCCAGTTACATTTTCTTACTTTCTCTATGACTAACATTACGTAAAATACCAATTTTGCTTGGAACTTTATGAGTACAAAGAACTTTCAAGCTACTCAATTTGCATGAATGTATTTATGTAAATAAGATAATTTCCCCTATCTTAGACCATCCATCTTGAAAGACCTTGCAGTTCTCACATCAAAGCACTCAGCATTTACTCAAATGATTCCACATTTTTGCCTCTGCATTTCTAAGCATTCTTTATGGAAAACTTCCTAATGTGAGCTTTATGTTTGCCTCTTACTAGTTTAAGTTCTAATATCATGGTTTACTTTGAAGTAGAATACAGCTCAACATTTACTGTACAATTACTATATTTCTATTTATATATCTACAATATCTCCTTTTAGAGCTGAATAGGATTACACTCAAAATCCTGAGCAAAATTTATATTTTATGTAATATTAGTCGTAGAGAAAGTAAAAATATATAATTGGGTTTTTGTCTTAACTATAAAGTAATTGCCATTGTTTAATTAATTTTGCCTTTTCTTTGTAGGTTTTCTCTGAACCATCTCCAGTGTCTCCCTTAAGTTTTGACCAAAAATGTGTATGCACAGTTTAGAATTCTAATTCCTCCAATTGCTGCTCTCATCATGTTCTTTGTCAGGATTATTAAAGTTCAAACATCCCTTAACTGTTTCAACAATAAAGGATAATTTTATTCTCAATGTTATTCCCATATACAGTTCCTTACATAAAGGAAAATACTGCTGATGCTGGAAATAAAAACAAACAGAAATTGCTTGAAATACTAAGCAGGTCTGGCAGCATTTGCGGAAAGAGAAACAGAGTCACCATTTCAAGTCAAATATGACACTTCAGAACTGAAGAAGAGGTCTGAAGAAGTCATATTCGATGTGAAATGTTAACTCTGTTTCTATTGCCACAGATGCTGCCAGACATGCTATTTCCAGCACGTTGTTTTTATTACAGCTCCTTACACTTGTCTGTATTAAACTACATCTGCCATCACTCCAACCACTTGCATTTTTTGATTAATGCTTTCCTGAGCTGCCTTCTTTGTATCAGCTACCCCTTCTAGGCTGATATTGTTTGCAAAATTTAGCTAATCTGCACTGAGCGTCTGAATCCAAGCAGTAATATACATTACAAATAATAGGTTTAAAACAATTTTTGAGACACTTCATTAGCACTTACTTCTAATGGATAATCATTGATTTCTACCCTTCAGCTACTTTTTGTGAAAACTTATTTATCCCAAATTTTAAGTTTAAATAGTAGCTTTTGTGTGTAATGTGGTTAAATTGGTACACCACATCATAGGGCTTTCCAATCTGGATTCGGAAAATTAACCTGGAATGTCATTTTCTCAATATAAGGCCAGCATGTCAGGATCTCCTACCTCAAACTGTATTGGCTGCTGTTTACTAAATTGTAAAATGCACTTAACTCAAATTGCTGAAGTGCACACATTTGCTGCCAACTTCAGTTTGTTTTCCTACTGAACCACAACAATCAAAAACCAGGAAAAGGCATTTTGGAAACAATGAATCTTTAAAAGTCTGTATTCATGATCACTCTGTGGGATTCATCTGACACTTCAAATATTCATCATATTTTTCCAGTTAACATGATACAACAAAGGACTCCCCCACTAATTAATGTGCTTCTTTAACTGTATAAATAGCCCATATTGTATTGTACTCTCTAATCCTACAGAGCCAAAATGCCATGTTGAACGCAGCAATAAATTCCAATAACCAACTTTATTCTAATAGCTAAATTTCAAACAGTTGGCATCAAAAAATGCCAATATGTAACTAACTCAAATGCTGCCTGTAATACTGCGAAGATTCGTCAGATGCTGCAACTTAAAAACTTGTTCCAAACAGGAGTTAAGTCTACTTCAGCCTGTACTGAAAATCTGACTGAAGGATTAATGCCAACATTTTTTAACAAAGAATCCAGTGAATCGTGCCAATTTCTACACAGACGGGGACAGAAAAAATGCGTCTGCAATACTTAAAAACTAAATATTACATCCAATGTATCCGCAATTTCAGAAGTCAACATTTCAAACACAAAATTAGCATCAATTAAAATGTTATTTAGCTAAATCGCTTGATTTAAAAGCGGGATGAACGACCTCTCATTTTAAATCTTCAGAGAGGTTGACTAAACGAGCGCATCTTGTCCTCAATAGGATTTCCAAAGCATCTCTGCAATCGATGCGTGTTTCCAACACCTCGCCACCAAACCCACCCCCCCCCCCCCGCCCCACCTTACCTGCGGATGCAGTTGCCTTGGTAACAGGCTGTCCCCTGGAGTCTGGTACAAGGGGTTGCTTCACTTCGGCTCTCCAGCTCTCAGCTGCTGCAGCTGCATCCCCCCCAGCAACAGCCGCCCCCGCCTGCGGACTGGCACCAACAGCACGATCTGTCTGCTCAGGGTCCTCTCCTTCGCCCCACTCTCCCTTTGCGAACGGCTGGACGAAAGGATTGCCCGCCATGGTAGATGGATGGATGGATGGATGGATTGCGAGGAGGTGCGTGTTTTTAAAGAACTTGGTCTCTTTGTGCAACTGTTTTCACTCCTCCGCCCCGCCTCTCACTCTGAAAGCCTGTACGCATGTGAAAATGGCTTGTTTGGTTCAGTCTTTCTACCCTGACGTCAGCTGTGGGAGGATGAACTAAAAGATTGAAGTGGCTGATGGGAATCATTCCGACTATAGCTAAACGTAAATATTTATACACTCGAAATAAATCAATAACATTAGCACTTTGCTAACTTTAAAAATACATTTTGCAACATTAAAAGCGTTATTTCTATAATGTTATAACATGCAGTCACTGGAAGAAGTTGTCCATAATCAATTATTTAGAACCTATATCTGATCTGTTTTCACTTGCCTAACCGATGTCTAAGCGATCATGTTTTATTTAACGTCCCACCTTGGGAACGAAGAGTAGCCCTTGGGTTTTTAACCATCCACACGTACATTAATGCCGCACCCATCCAGACTGGTGGAATTTTGAGCAGACCGCTTCCATATGACACCGCCTTTCTAGCTCCCTTTGTCCACGCTGGCTTGTTCCCTCACCACTTAGCTCGTTAGAAAGAATAAGGAAACAAACTATCGTTTGCCTTCTGCTCAGGTCTTCTCATTTTTCATGTATATGTGTAGATTTGAGTATAAATATTAAAAATACTTGAAGCAGTTTATTTGGAGTACACGCCCAGTCCCAGAAAACTGACATCAGATTCCTGATACAAAGAGGATGACCATGGAATCTGCAAAGATATGCCGGTAGAAGTGACGAAATGTTAATGCCATTGTTTTACTTTCGTGGACCATGACAAAAAGGTTTTTGTTTGCTAAGAATAAATAACAGAACCAGATACATTAAACCAGTCACACAAATTGCCTCGATTCTTGAAATAGATGGATTAACGTCTCCCCTCCCTAAAGCTTTCTGGTTTAGATACTATAGTGCTTCAGAACAGGAAAGCACCCTGTTGGTAAGTGCACATGGTGCTCTTTTGAGATGATATTTAGATTAGCGATTCAAATTGATGGCTATCCTAAATCAAAATGAGTGAAAGATAGAAGCATCAAATCAGTGAAAAGTGTTTATAATGGAACAGATGGTTTTCTATAATTGTTGATAAGGACAGGCACAAAGTAGTCAAGAAACCTGAAAAAAATAAATCATTTAAAAATTGAGAGACTTTATTCATCCAGAGATACAGAGAGATCATCAAATACTGGCAATTAAGTGCACCAGCATAAAACTTTGTAAACAATACAGCATAATGCCAATACATTCTCTGCCAAATAAATTAAATGTAAAGGTGAAGAATTTACTAACATCTGAAGCCTGCCACCTACTACACATAACACAAAGACCTGTATACCAAAATACTTAATAGAATGTATAATACTCCAAGCAATCTTTTGTTAATTGATGATCGAGAGTCTAATATTTGATGGAGGTGTAATAGGACACTGCTGCAATTTTTTTTAAATGCCTCAAATTGTTTCCCTTCTGGCAAAGTAGAAGGGGCATCAAAGATGCATATAGCCTATCTGCAGTGTCTTTTAAAATATCTGACTTTGTAGTTTATTAGTAGATAGTAGAAAAGTCATACAGACACAAAACGTTAACTCTGTTTCTCTCTCCACAGATGCTGCCAGACCTGCTGAGTTTTTTCCAGAATTTTCTGTTTTTATTTCAGATTTCCAGCATCTGCAGTGTTTTGCTTTTAACTCAGTGGAATTGGCTCCCTGAATAGGCGCTAACTGTGACAGCAGAAAACCTACTTGGCAGTTGTAACTAAAGTATGAGCCATAAGTTCTCTATATAAGTAGTCAGGATTTGCTACTGCCCAGAATGTGGAGCACAGAGTACTAAATAAACAGAATGCTAAAATCAGGAATTTGGTAGAAGTGTGATCTTTTTGCAGAAGGGGAAGAAGGTGCACCTTTGTATTCTTTTAGTTTTACTTCCAGTGGTTGAAGTGTTTTCCCATTGTCTTAAGCTAGGAATCTGTAACGTGCTATTACTTTACTAAATTAGTAACTAATTAACTAATCAAATAAATGAATAATGTTAGACAGACATGGCAGCACAGGTAGTGTGTTGTAATTGCAAGATGGTGTTCATGGAGAGCATCGCAATCCCAGACAATCATATTTGTGTAAGGGTCTACAGCATGAGCAACTGCAGCTCAGATTTGCTGAGCTGCAATCCAAGCTGCAGATATTGCAGGCATCAGGAATGGAGTAGTGTGCAGCAGATCTGATTGTTGTGGTGCATCTGGGCACAAACGACAAAGGTAGAACTCAGAATGACTATCTAATGAAAAGTTTTAGGGAGTTGGGTCCAAATTAAAATACACGAACCTCAGAATTAATAATCTCTGGACTGTTACCTGAGCCATGCACCAATTGCAATAAGGTCAAACAGATTACAGAATTAAATATGTGGTTCAAAGAGTGATGTGTTGTAAGAAGGGGGTCTCAATTCATGGGATACTGGCACTAGAAGTGGAGAATGAGTTAGCTGTTCCATTGGGATGGCCCCCACTTAAACTGGGCTGTGATCAGCATCCTGGCAAATCATATAACTAGGTCTGTGAATAGTGCTTTAATTTAAATGGGAGGGGTGAAGGGAGATTTAGAAATCTAAAGAGGAAGCTCAAGGCAATTGAGCAGTGTAGCAATTTGGCTAAAAGCAAGCGAAGTTGGATGGGAAGAGACAGAGTTTAATGGTAATAGTGCACCAGTGAATAATGTCTGTGCAAAGAATTGTGGTAAAAATTTAAAATTAAAGACTCTTTAAGTGACTGCACCAAGAATTCGTGTTAGATGAACTTGTGGCGTAAATAGAGATAAATGGGTTTGTTATAATCACCATTACAGACACATGGTAGCAAGGTGACCAAGGTTGGAAAATAATTATTCGAGGACACTTAACAATTTGAACAGGTAGACAGAATGGAAAAGGAATAAGCATAACCCAGATAATTTAGGATGATTCTAAAGGCAGGAATAAGGAAGAATCTTGGCTCAGAAGGTCAGGAAGTAGAATTAGTATGGGAAAAGATTAGGAATAACAAGCATCAGAAAACACTGGTGTGAGTAGTTTATATGCCTTCTTACAGTAGTTATATCACTGGGCAGTGCATTAAGCAAAAAATAATTGGAGCTTGCAGCAAAGGCATGCAATAATCATGGGAAACTTTAATCTTTGTATAGACTGAACAATCAAATCAAAATCTCAGTTGGAAAAACCCTTTCATAGAGTCATAGAGGTCTACAGCACAGAAAAGGGCCCTTCGGCCCATCGAGTCTGCACCGGTCAAATAAGTACCTAACTATTCTAATCCCATTTTCCAGCACTAAGCCCATAGCCTTGTATGCCATGGCATCAAAAGTGCACATCCAAATACTTCTTAATTGTTATGAGGGTTTCTGCCTCTACCACCCTTTCAGTCAGTGAGTTCCAGATTCCCACCACCCTCTGGATGAAAAGAATTCTTCCTCACATCCCCTGTAAACCTTCTGCCCCTTACTTTAAACCTATGCCTCCTGGTTATTGATCCCTCCACCAAGGGGAAAAATTCCTTCCTGTCCACCCTATCTATGCCCCCCATAATTTTATACACCTCAATCATGTACCTCCCTCAATCTCCTCTGCTCCAGGTAAAATAACCCCAGTCTATCCAATCTCTCCTCATAACTAAACTCTCCAGCCAAGGCAACATCCTGGTAAATCTCCTCTGCACTCTCTCTACTGTAATCACACCATTCCTATAATGCAGATTCCAAAACTGCACGCAATACTCTAGTTGTGGCCTAACCAGCATTTTATACAGTTCCTGCATAACTTCCCTGCTCTTATATTCTATGCCTCAGCTAATGAAGGCAAGTATCCCATATGCTTTCTTAACCACCTTATCTACCTGTCCCGCTACCTTAAGGGACCAGTGGACATGCATACCAAGGTCCCTCTGATCCTCGGTACTTCCCAGGGTCCTACTATTCATCGTGTATTCCCGTGCCTTGTTTGTCCTGCCCAAGTGCATCACCTCACACTTATCCGGATTAAATTCCATTTGCCACTGACCAGCCCATCTGACCAGCCCGAGGCTATCTGCCTCACTATTTACCACCCCACCAATTTTCATATCATCTGCAAACTTGCTGATCAACTCTCCTACATTCAAGTCTAAATCGTTTATATATACCACAAACAGCAAGGGACCCAACACCGAGCTCTGTGGAACCCAACTAGACACAGGCATCCAGTCACAAAAACACTTCTCAACCATCACCCTCTGCTTTCTGCCACTCAGCCAATTCTGGATCCAATTTGCCAAATTGCCTTGGATCCCATGGGCTCTTATCTTCGTTATCAGTCTCCCATGTGGGACCTTATCAAAAGCCTTGCTGAAGTCCAAGTAGACTATGTCAAATGCATTGTCCTCACTACACACCTGGTCACCTCAAAAAATTCAATCAAATTTGTTAGGCATGACCTCCCTCTGACAAAGCCGTGCTGACTATCCCTGATCAAACCTTGCCTATCCAAGTGGAGATAGATCCTCTCCTTCAGAATTTTCTCCAATAGTTTCCCGACCACTGACGTGAGACTCACTGGCCTGTAGTTCCCTGGCTTATCTCTACAACCCATCTTAAATAGTGGAACCACGTTAGCTGTTCTCCAGTCCTCTGGCACCTCCCCCGTGGCCAGAGAGGAATTAAAAATTTGGGTCAAAGCCCCTGCAATCTTCTCCCTTGCCTCCCTCAGCAGTCTGGGACACAAATCATCTGGACCTGGAGATTTGTCCACTTTTAAGCCTGCCAACACCTCCATTACCTTGTCAATCCCTATATCAATTTGCTCAACAACCTCGCAGTTTCCCTCCCCTGGAGGTTACCATTGACCAAAAACTGAACTGAGCTGGCTATATAAATACTGTGGCTCCAAGAACAGTTAGAGGTTGGGAATTCTGCAATCTCACCTTCTGACTCCCCAAAGCATGTCCACCATCTACAAGGCACAAGTCAGGAGTATGATGGAATACTCTCCAGTTGCCTGGATGACTGCAGCTCCAACAACACGCAAGAAGCTTGATACCATCCAGAACAAAACAGCCTGCTGGACTGGCACCCCATCCATCCCTTTAAATATTCATTCCCTCCACCACCTACAAATAGTGGTAGCTACTTATACCATCTACAAGATGCACTGCAGCAACTCAACAATGCTCCTTCAACAGCACCTTCCAAACCCGCGACTTCTACTTCTTAGATGGACAAATTTAGCAGATGCATGAGAACACCACCACCTGCAAGTTCCCCTCCAAGCCACATACCATCCTGACTTGGAATTATATCACCGTTCCTTCACTGTCACTGGCTCAAAATGCTGGAGTTCCCTCCCTAACAGGTGATCCTACACCATGTAGATTGCAGCAGTTCAAGAAGCTGGCTCTCCACCACCTTCTCAAGGGCGATTAGAGATGGGCAATAAATGCTAGCCTAGTCAGTGTTGCTCACACCCTGTTAAATAATTGAAAAAGAGCTTTTACAAGTATATATTAAAGGGGAAGAGTAGCAAAAGTAACCCCCTTGGCCCCTTTGTGGCAGGGAAAGGAGAAATTATCATGGGGAAAAAGGAAATGGCAGAGACATTGAACAAATACTTGTGTCTGATTTCACAATAGATGACGCAAATTACATACCAGATATGGTGAGTAACATGGGAACAGAGTAGGCTATTCGGCCCATTGAGCCTGCTCCGCCATTTGATTAGATCATGGCTGATCATTTACCTCAATGGCACTTTTCTGCACTTTCTCCATATCCCTTGATGTCATTAGTCTCCAGAAACCTATTGATTTCTGCCTGAACATGCTCAATGATTGAGCTTCCACAGTCCTCTGGGGTAAAGAATTCCAAAGATTTACCACCCTCTGAGTGAAGAAATTCCTCCTCATCTCAGTCTTAAATGGCCTATCCCTTATCTTGAGATTATGTCCCTGGTTTTAGACTCATCAGCCAGGAGAAACATCTTATCCATATCCACCCTATCACGTCCTGTAAGAACTTCTGTAAGTTTCAATGAGGTCACCTCTCATTCTTCAAAACTCTAGGGAATACAGACCCAGTCTCCCCAATCTCTTCTCATAAGACAATCCCGCCATCCCAGGGATTAATCTGGTGAACCTCCGTTGCATTCCTTCAATGGCAAGTATATCCCTCCTTAGATAAGGGGATCAAAATTGTACACAATTCTCCAGACAAGATCTCACCAAGGCTCTACACAACTGCAGCAAGACATTTTTACTCCTGTGCTCAAATCCCCTTGCATAGAAAGCCAACATACCATTTGCCTTCCTAATTGCTTGCTGCACCTGCGTGCCAACTTTTAGTGACTCATGAACAAGGACACCCAGGTCCCTTTGGACACCCACACTTCCCAACCTCTCATTTAAGAAATATTCTGCCTTTTTGTTTTTCTACCAAACTTAACACTTATTCACATTATATTCCATCTGCCATGTTCTAGCCCATTCCCTTAGCCTTTTCCAAGTTCCCTTGAAGCCATTTACATCCTCTTCACAACTTACGTTCTCATCCAGTTTGATGTCATCCGCAAATGTGGAAATATTACAATTGGTCCCCACATCCAGATCATTTATACAGGTTGTGAACAGATATGGACCTAGCACTGATCTGTGCAGTGCCCTACTAGTGACAGCTTGCGATTCTGAGAATGATACATTTATTCCTGCTCTCTGCTTTCTGTCTGTTAATCAATTCTCAATCCACACTAGTATATTTTCCCCCAATCCCATGTGCTCTAAATTTATTTGTTAACCTCCTCTGTGGGACCTTTTCAAAAGCCTTCTGACAATCCAAATACAGCACATACATTGGTTCTCCTATATCAATGCTACAATTAATATCCTTAAAAATCTCCAACAAGTTTGTCAAACATGATTTCCCTTTCATAAATTCATGTTGACTCTGCCCAATTTTACAATTCTTTTCTATCTTATAATAGATTCTAGCGTTTTCTCTACTACTGACATCAAACAAACAGGTTTGTAGTTCTTCATTCTCCCTCTTCCCTTCTTAAATAGTGGGGTTATATTGGCTACTTTCCAGTCTGCAGGAACCTTCCCAGAATCTATAGAATTTTGAAAGATAACCAAGGGCTAATAAGAGTGAGTAACTGAAAGTAACTAATATCGGCAGAGAAAAAGCATTAGAGAAACCGAAAAAACACAAAATCCTTAGTGCTTGAAGGCCTACATATCAAAGTCCTGAAGGAAGTTGCTGTGGAAATAGTGGATTATGGATGCAAATGGTGTGATTGGCATCCTTTCATCCATGAGAAATGATGGGGATGCAGCCTCAGAACTTTGGTGAGGTCAGATGAGATCATCTGCTGCACTTCCTTTGATGGATATACAAGCCAATTCTGGAAAGGCAGAGTCTGCCACAATTGCCAAGCACAAAGTTGTCCTTTGCCAGTTGCTGGGATGATCACTGTTGACTGTTTGTTTGTAGGCCTGGCATCTGGTTTGGAGCTTCTGAAGCCACATGTCGTGGTGGTAGTGAATTCCTGCCCACAGCTGGTGTCTTCATTTGCATCGATTGTCAGCTGAAGTTTCCCGTTTGTTGTGACTGATGTTGAGGGCTTTCATTTCTCTTTTTAGTGTCCTTGAATCGGAGCCTTGGGTAGCCTGCTGGTCTTTTAGCATGGAGTACCTCCCTGTATAGCATATTCTTGGGATTGGGCCATCTTCCATCCTGTGCACGTGCCCAAGCCTGCAAAACCTTATTTTCTTGATTAGCACTAATGTGCTTGGCATGTTTGCCTTAGAAAACACTGCTTCATTGGTGACTTTGTCTTTCCTTGTGATGCCAAGGATGTGTTGTAGATACCAAAGATAGAAGTTATTGAGGCTTTTGTCTTGCAAGTTGTCCAGGTTTCGCTGCCATAGAGCAATGTACTGATGATAACAGGCCTTGTAGAAAAGAATTTTGGTCATGCAGATGAGTTTGTTGTTTCTCTTTGTCTGTTAGTTGGTGGCTACCTTTCCTATATGTATACTGAGCTCTACCTCAAGAGACAGGTTGTTTCTCACTGTAGATCCAAGGTAGCAGAACTTACTGACGGCTTCCAGCAATGTATTGCTGAGTCTGTTCAAATGCAGAGTTACAACACCCTGCCCCATAACTAGTTTTCTAGACACTGATGGTGAGGGAGAACATGACACAGGCATGGGACAGGTGATCGATGAGCCTTTGGAGTTGGTCTTCTAACTGTGCAACTGGCGGAACAGCATCAGTACACAGATGTCCTCTGATCAGGATATGCCACACTTGTCATGGCTTTCAGTGATCAGTGGTGCCAGTAATCAGATCTCAAATGCCACCATGACACCTTGTGCCAATATCTGCTCCGAAAGGTGTTGTTAACATAAAGTCTTTGCTGTGTACAAAGTTCCAGTAGCTGTTACTATTTTTGTTCATCTTGCCAATGCCATGATGACTGTCGTACATTGGCCATGAAATTCTGTCTGATCCAACCTTGCATTAAAGTCCCCCAGGAGAAATAACTTTTCTCCACATGGCAGAATATTATTTAGAGTGTCCTAGAAGGGATCTTTGTCTTCGACTTTGCCACATAGAATTGGTGAATCTCCATGTGATGGTAGAGAAAGAGGCCTGAGGCATTCAGAAGTTGTGACAGAGATCTCAATCATTTCCGTCAATCTGTTGTTGACACCAAAGCCCACTCCATGTTTACAATGGTAATCTACACATTTGCTGTGCTAGTAGAAAATCTAATTGACCTCAGGTATTGTGACAACCTTTGACCTGGAAGCAGTACAGTAAGGAAAATTTGTAATTTCTTTAAAATGTCTGTGGAATCTGTAATTGGTTTTAAGAATATTTGAAAAGGATTTTTGAGACATTGCACCAATTGTAAAGGGATGAATTGTAATTTTCTTGAGTAATATGAAATACTGGTCCATGTGACCTGGCCAAAAAGAGCGCTGCAGACAAAGGAGAGCTGCAACACAGAAGGAACATTTACAAAGAGCTATGTGAGCATGTGTGTAATACAGTTAAACAGGACAGAAAGTCGAAGACAGGGTTAAATCAGGGATTGTGAATTGGGCAATTTTACTTCTGTTGATTCAATTTTGCAAGAGCCAAGCACACTGTCTAAAGGGATTTATTAAAGGAATGGGATAAAGGAATCTCTAAGAAATCTGTGCATTCAAGACTATTGTGAACCTAGCTAAGGAGGTTCTGCAGGTGTGTACCATGTGGGCGATGACTGTCCCCAAGATCCTCAGGTGGGATATGGCTGCTGGCGAATGTGACTCGAGGGCCACATCGATTGAGTGGGAAAGTGAGAGATCCTACATACTAGTGGCTGAGTTGGAGAACTTTGGAAGGGCACTTGATACCAAATGTCTGTGAAGATGTGTGTGCTTGTGCAAGATGTACCTTAGTTGTTTCAACTATTTAAAGTAAAATTTACCTTTTTATTTGAAGTATCATTTGCCTGTTAATTTATGTTTAATTTGCATTGGTTCTGATTCATGTTGAAATAAAAGTTACAAGAAATAAAATCTTGCACTGCAAGCATTTCAGAGGAGGATTACTAGATTGATACCTTGAATAAGTAGGTTGTCTTATGAGGATGGATTTCACAGGCCTAACCCCATTTCCATTGGAGTTTAGAAGAGTGAGGAGTGACTTGATTGATAAGATCCTGAAGGGTCTTGACAAGGTGGACGTGAAAAGAATGTTTCCTCCTGTGGGTGAGTCCAGAATTAGGGGGCACTGTTTTAAAATTAGGGGTTGCCCTTTTAGGATAGAGATGAGGAGAAATTAAGCGTTGTGCGACTTTGGAACTCTCTAGCTCAGAAGGTGGTGGAAGCAGTCTCATTGAATATTTTAGAGGCAGAGGCAGATAGATTCCTGTTAGGCAAGGAAATCAAAGGTTATCGGGGGTAGATGGGAATGTGGAACTCGAAACACAAATAGATCAGCCATGACATTATTGAATGGTGAAGTAGGCTTGAGGCTACTTCTGCTCCTATTTCATATGTTGGTAATTTCTTTGTTTGGTAAATTTGATCATTACAGTTCCCAACAGGGATCATAACAAAATTTGGGGCTCAAGTATGGCATATGAATCCAAAGACTGAAATGGGTTCACTAGAATTGTCCAGCATTTAAACAAACTAGATTTTCCTATATTACATTGGGAAATCAACATGAGTGTCTTTGAGTCTCAAGCCTTGTTGAGAGAGATTATCTAACTCTCAGAGACTTGAAACATTTGAGAAAAGATGACTTACAGGCTAGAGCAGAGCACATGAAGATTAACATAAGATCAGGAGCTAAGAGGGACTGGATCCTTCAAAGATTGGCTAGGCACCAAGGGCTCAAGCAAGAAAGGACCGGTTCCATTAGTGATTGAGTATAACTAGCCAGAATTGAAAAAGAAACAGAACTAAGAAAGATGGACTTAGAAAGAGACAAATTAACAAGATAGGAATGAGATAGAGAGTGAGAGAGAGAGATGATAAAACTTAAAATGCAACATGAGTTCTGATTACACTGTTATGGACAAAATTTGTGCGATCCCTTCTAGTCCATAATCAGGAAGTTTGTATGTAAGGGATGTGTATTTCCTTACGCTCAGAATGATCCCCCAATTTAAAATAAATTCCAGCAGCAGGCTTTTTGGTGATTTTAAAAATAAAGAACATTATTTATTATCACACACTTGTCCCGAAAGTTTAAAATCGCACATCTAAATCACTTATCCTACTCACACGATCACACGTAAAAAGACTAGATATCAATTAAATTAAAGCCATAATTATAAAAATGGAATTTATAATTCAGTCACTATGTCAATAAAGGCCTGATTCCTTCTTATTTGAATTTATACTTTAGTTGGAGTTAAGGTCTCTTGGAAACAAAGGATTCTCATGAAGCTGTAAAGCCTCTTGTAGGCAAATAGCTAGGAGACAGATTCTCAGGTAGGCATGGAAGCTGGATCAACTGCAGTATTATGGCTGCATTAGAAGGCTTTCAGCTGACGATTCAGATGTTTCAAGGTGTTTCAAATGTTTCTCTGCTGGGTTTGCTTTGTTCAGGATATTTTAAACTGCAGGCCCTGAAAGTTTGTTTCAGTCACATGACTGCAGGGTTAACCCTCCTGGGGTCCAGCCAACCATGATACAATGGCAGTTATCAATGGTCATTCACACTTATCTCTGCTCCAACTTCAGCTCAAATATTCTCCTTTATTCAATATGGCACTTGGAGACCAACAGTCTAGGGATCCCATATTCTTTAAATGCTGATTCATCCTTTATGAGATATGTAAACTTCGCAGTAGCTGTGAAATATCCTTATTCAGGTCCATGTTTAATAGATATTGGTTGCAGAATTGAATACTGACCACAGTTTAAATGCTCGCATGATAAGTTCTAACCATCTTTTAACAGGTTTTGTGGCCACTTTCACAAAGTATGACCTTGCAGTCCATAATATCCAATATCCTCGTGCTTGTACTGAGCATGACAACATGAACATGAATTGGCAAGAAGTGAGGCTGAGTCAGATAGAACTTGCCTTGATTTTGCTTTGGTTAAAAACTTTTGCTTAGTACCTAAATTTAGTTAGGAGAGAGTGGAAATGTATTTTGTGTCCTTTAAGAGAATTGTCACAAATCTGAATTGGCTGAAAAAACATGTAGACTGCTGCTACAAAATGTTTGGTAGGAAAGATTTTGGGGGTGTACTTATCTATTTCAACAGAGCATTTGTGTGATTACAAGGAAATAAAGATTGCTGTACCCACTTATGCATTGGTGTCAAAGGCCTACAGGTAGAAATTTAGAAATTTGAAAAAGAAAACAGGCCAGACCTATGTAGGATTTGCCAGGGAAAAGGAAATGGTGTTCGATAAGTGAGTGGTGTCGGTTGACGAAGTTGGAACTGGACTTTGATAATCTTAGTAGCTGGTGGAGAAATTCAAAAGTAGTGTCCCTTTGGGGTTGAAATCTCACCTGGAAGACCACAAAGTGACTGACCAATAGAATACAATGATCCTTCCTACCATTGGAGACAACCCATGTTCCCATAGATCATTCGAGCTAACCTGTAAACAGTTACTTTTGGTGTTGGTCCCCTCACTGGTAAGAATATGGATGAAGCATCCTCTCCATTTGTTTATTGGCTGTATAGCCAGTGCAGGATTTAGAGAGACAGACATGCCCAGCATCTGCATCTCCCTTTTGATGTTATAGACTGAATCCAGAGGAATGGCGGGAGCCCCTATGTCTAGTTGCTACAGGGTTGAAGAAGTTGTTGGAAGTTGCTTGCTTAAAGGGAACACCAGTTGCCTATAGGACTCCACTCCAGTGCCTTTGACTCTCCTGAGTCGGACTCACAAGTCAGTGGGGTACTATTTGACCCATAGCTGGGACCTAGCTGATGGGCACCAGGGTGTGTCCATATGCCGATAGGCCTGCATATTGCATCTCTGGGGGCTGTTTTCTCTGAGATCCCTTGCAGTTCAGCCTATGGCCATAACATGCCTAGTTGCCATATGTTGCCATGAGGAGGTCTTGGTGATACAGAGGCTGTGTACTGGCAGGAGAGATTTACACACTTGCCTCCCTCTTCACAGTAAGCTAACTGGATCATGCAACTGCACTTGATGTATAATGTCACCCTGTGGCAAAACTTATGACACAATTCTTATGGATGCACTGGTTAAGATTTTCCAAAATTCCCTTGATTCTAGGGATTGGGCATCAGCTGTTTGAGAAAGTACAGAGAGAAAAAAAACAAGAAACTACAGGCCAGTTAGCTTGCATCAGTGGTCAGGAAAATGCTGTAATATGTTATTCAGGAGTCATAACTTAGAAAATGGTAGTATGATTAGACAAGTAAACGGTTTCATGAATGGGGACTTGTGTTTGACAAATTTACAAATGCTTTTGAGGACATAATTAGTGGGGCAGATAAAGGATAGCTAGTAGATTTAATATATTTTTATTTTCAGAGGAATTCGATAAGGTGCCACACAAAAGGTTAATACACAAGATAAGGGCTCATGTAGTTGAGGGCAATATATTAGCATGGATGGAGGACGAGAAACAAAAAGTAGAGATAAATGGGGCATTTGCAAATTGGCAGGCTGTAACTACTGGAATGCTGCAAGGATCTGTGCTGGGGCTCAGCTATATACAATCTATATTAATGACTTAGAAGAGGCTAAGAGTATCTAGGTTTGCTTATAATACAAAACTATAAACTGTGAGGAAGACACTAATAGGCTGCAAAGAGATATTGACAGGTGGGTGACAAGGTGGCAGATTGAGTAGAATGCGTGGAAGTTACTCACTTCAGGAATAAGAATATAAAAGCAGAATATTTTTTAAAAGGAGTGAAACTTTTACATGTTGATGCTTAGACCAGGGTGTACTTGCAACAAAGACCACAGAAAGTTAGCATGGAGGTACAGCAACCAATTAGGAAGCCAATGACACATTGGCCTTTACTACAAGGGGATTTGAGTACAAGAACAAGGAAGTCTTGCTACATCTGTATAGGACTTTGAAGACACTACACCTGTAGTACCGTGCAGTTTTGGTCTTCATATCTAAGGAAGGATATACTTTCTAAGGAAGTGGCGCTGTGAAAATTCACTAGATTGGTTCCTGGGATAAAAGTGTTGTCCTATGACGAGAGGCTGAGTAAATTAGACCCATAATCTTTGGAGTTTAGAATAACGAGAAGTTATCTTATTAAAAGGTAAAAGATTCTGAAGTGGCTTGACAGAGTAGACACTGAGGGCTGAATCTTCTACCCTTCCTGTGGTGAGTTTGATGATGGGCAGGAGGGCAGTGGATGAGGCCCCTGGTTTTTAAGTGGAAAATTTATTGCTACTTAATTGCCTCAACCTGCCACCGCTGGTATTAACCTAGCCATAGATGGAGGGACTCACCATGTGGGGAGAACGACAAGCATAATCTGGCATGCATGCTTGTGGGCTCCCAGAGGGAATCCCTCATTCAAAGGCACTCAGTGCCTGATTATGGGATGCCACATCCAGAAGGGTAGAGGGTGTGCTGAAAACCACTCTCCACCCTTGCTGCTAAGCTCCAGCAGCCCCCCCACCCCCGGCAATTTGTCATTTATATAAACAACATAGATGACTATGTTGGGGGTAGGATTAGTAAGTTTGCGGATGACACAAAGATTGGCCGGGTGGTTAACAGTGAGGTTGCGTATCTTGGGCTACAGGAAGATATAGATGGAATGGTCAAATGGGCAGGTAAGTGACAGATGGATTATAACCCTGAAAAGTATGAGGTGATACACTTTGGAAGGAGTAATTTGACAAAGGAGTATTCAATGAATGTCATGACACTAGGAAGTTCTGAGGAACAAAAAGACCTTGGTGTGCATGGCCATAGATTTCTGAAGGTGGAGGGGCACGTTAGTGGGGTGGTGTAAAAGGCATATGGGATACTTGCCTTTATCAGTCGAGGCATAGGTTACAAAAGTAGGGAGGTCATGTTGGAGTTGTATAGAACCTTGGTGAGGCCACAGCTGGAGTACTGTGTGCAGTTCTGGTCACCACATTATTGGAAGGATGTGATTGCACTGGAGGGGGTGCAGAGGTGATTCACCAGGATGTTTCCTGGGATGAAACATTTAAGTTATGAAGAGAGGTTGGATAGACTTGGGTTGTTTTTGTTGGAGCAGAGAAGACTGAGGGGCGACCTGATCGAGGTGTACAAGATTATGAGGGGCATGGACAGGGGGATAGGGAGCAGCTGTTCCCCTTGGTTGAAGGGTCAGTCACAAGGGGACATAAGTTCAAGGTGAGGGGCAGGACGTTTAGGGGGGATGTGAGGAAAAACTTTTTTACCCAGAGGGTGGTGACGGTCTGGAATGTGCTGCCTGGGAGGGTCGGGGAGGCGGGTTGCCTCATATCCTTTAAAAAGCACCTGGATGAGCACTTGGCATGTCATAACACTCAAGGCTGTGGGCCAAATGCTGGTAAATGGGATTAGGTAGGTAGGTCAGGTGTTTCTCACATGTTGGTGCAGACTCGATGGGCCAAAAGGCCTCCTCTGCACTCTGTGAATCACTGCCCTGCAATTCTCTTCCCGCCACTCATATGTGCATGAGTCCCTCCTTGATCCAAGGCTTTAATTGAGTATACTAACAACAGAAACTACCGCCTCCCCAGTGGCGCTGTTGGCCTCGGATAGTCCAGCAGCTCTTGGCGGGTGGGACTTTCACCCCTGGAGTTCTTGTTCCTGGAGGATGGCCCACTGCTGGCCTGTTAAGTATGAGTGGCACAAGATGCAACCAGTCTTCTTGAAAAGAGGTGATGCAAGGGTCTTGCTACCTTTCTTGTCAGTGGCCATTCACAAAACTGCCTCCACAAGAATCCGCCCTGAGAGATTGTTTCCCTTGACTGCGAAATTTAGAACATAAGGCACAGCCTCAGGATAAGGGGTTGATTATTTGGGACAGACATGAGGAGAAATTTCTTTACTCAGAACATTGTGAACCTTTGGAATTCCCTACTCCAGAAGGTTGTGGATGCTCCAATCTGAGTATATGCAAGGCTGAGATACATAGACTTTTGATCTTCCAGACAACGAACCAAACGATCAGCCATGTTCATGCTGAATTGCAGAGCAGGCTTGAGGGGTCATATGGTCTTACACCTGCTGCAATACTTCTGTTCTTAGGTTATGTGTGAGGTCATATACAAATCGTTAAACATCTCATGTCACAGCCAGTGAACATACAGAGCATAATTATACTCACACTCACTTCATTCAATCAACTTGGACTGGATTTTACAAGCTGGTGCAGTCTTTGTATCCATTTCACCCCCCACTCCAGCTAAGATGTTGGGGCTGGAGCTCATCCATGATTCCGAAGGCTTCCCCGCAACAATTTATTGCTTGGATTATAAGACCATGAGATGTAGGAGCAGTAGTAGGCCATTCAGCCCATCGAGTCTCCTCCGCCATTCAATGAGATCATGGCTGACCTGATAATCCTCAACTCCACTTTCCTGCCTTTTCCCCCATCACCCTTGATTCCCTTACTGATTAAAAATCTGTCTATCTCAGCCTTGAATATAACTAACACCCCAGCCTCTACAATAAAGAATTCGCAGACTGACTACCCTTAGAGAAGAAATTCCTCCTCATCTCTGTTTTAAGTGGGCATCCCCTTATTCTGAGATTATGCCCTCTGGTCTTAGACTCTCCGACAAGGGGAAACAACCCCTCAGCATCTACCCTGTCAAGCCCCCTAAGAATCTTATGTGTTTCAATAAGGTCGCCTCTCATTCTTCTGAACTCCAATGAGTACAGGCCCAATCCACTCAACCTATCTTCATAAGAAAATCCCTCCGTCCCCAGGATCAACCTCGTGAGCCTTCTCTAGACTGCCCCAATGCCAGTATATCTTTCCTTAGATAAGGGGACCAAAACTGTTCACAGTATTCTAGGTGTGGTCTAACTAGTGCCTTGTATAGTTTTAGCAGGACTTCCCTATTTTTATATTCCATTCCCTTTGAAATAAAGGCCAACATTCCATTTACCTTACCCATTACCTGCTGAACTTGTATGCTAGCTTTTTGGGATTCATGTACAAGGACTCCCAAATCACTATGTGCTGCAGCTTTCTTCAGTCTTTCTCCATTTAAATAATATTCAGCTCTTCTATTCTGCCTGCCAAAGTGCATAATCTCATACTTTCCCACATTATATTCCATCTGCCACATTTTTTCCCCCTCACTTAGCCTGTCCATATCCCTCTGCAGACTCTTTGCGTCATCCTTATCACTTGCCTTCCCATTTATTTTTGTGTGATCCGCAAACTTGGCGATAGTGCATTCATTTCCCTCATTGAAGTCATTAATATATATTGTAAATAATTGTGGCCCTAGCACTGATCCCTGTGGCACTCCACTAGTTATAGGTTGCCATCCTGAAAATGCCCCCCATATCCCAACTCTCTGTCTTCTATTAGTTAGCCAGTCCTCTATCCATGCTAATATACTACCCCCAACACCATGGACTCTTATCTCATTAAGTAGCCTTATGTGTGGTACCTTATCAAATGCCTTTTGGAAATCCAAATATATTACATCCCTGGTTCCCCTTTATCTATCTTGCTTGTTACCTCCACAAAGAATTCTAACAAATTTGTCAGGCATGATTTCCCCTTCTTGAAGCCATGCTGACTCCGCTTGATTAGATTATGCATTTCTAAATGCTATTACATCCTTTATAATAGACTCCACCATTGATCAGCGTTAATTACTTTAAGGCCCCTTTCTCGGGAGGAAGTCCTATCTTAGATAGTTGTAGGTCAATCAGATGGCCAGCAGCTCTGTAGTCCCAGCAGTACCAGCCAGGAGTGGTGGCCACAACTGGGACTACAGGCAGTTCCACCACACCAAGGAGCCCAGGTAAGTCCAGTGTTGGGGGCCTTAGCAAAGGTGGTGGGGACTATGTTCAAGAAGCTGGGGGGTAGGGTTAAAGGGGAGGGATTACCTGTGGGGAGGGGAGGTTGTATCCAGTGGGCCCAGGGGAACCGTAAAGGAGGGGCCCTTGCTGCCTGACACCAGCTTGCGCAGCTAAAGCCTCTGGGCTTCCCACATGGCGTGGGCCTACCCCCCCTTGCGGGTAAAATACCAGCAAGCTAGGATGAGGTTCTTAATTGGCCATTAATTGGTTACTTAAAGGCCTCAATAGGCTTAAGGGCAGATGGGACACCCAATGTCTCCCTCTGTCCCCTGTAAAATTTCAGAGATGTCATGTGTGGGTTGGTACCAGGAAGGCCGCCCGCTGGATTTTGTGTATCGCACCACCCCCCAACATCAAATGCACCAGTGAGACTGTGCAAAATCCCACCCCTTGTCTTTATCTTAAGAACAGAAAAACAAATAAAGCTCTGATTAGGCCACAACTAGAGGATTGCATCCATTTCTGGTCACCACACTAGGAAGGATGTGAGGGTGCTTGAGAGAGTGCCGAGGAAATTTACCAAAATAGTTTGAGGGATGATGGATTTCAGCAACATTGCTAGGTTGAAGAAGTTGAGGTCCTCCTTGGAACAAAGAGGTTGAGGGGAGATCTGAGAGAGGTATACAATTTCATGACAGGTGTAGATAAGGTAGACAAAGAAAAACTATTCCCATTAGCCGATGGTACAAGAACTAGGGGACAAATTTAAGGTTTTGGGCAAGAAATGGAAGGGGTGATGTCAGGAAGAACTCTTTTTACACAGCGAGTGGTGATGACCTGGAACTTGCTACTTATAAGGGTGGTAGAAGTGGAGACGATGAATTATTTTAAAAGTAAATTGGATAGGCATTTGAGAGAAATAAACTCACAGAACTATGAGGATAGAGTGGGGCAATAAACTGATTGGATTGACTTTATCACATCATGTTTCCCCACATTAGTGCAACATTCTAACTAATTTTTTAAAAACTTAACACTTTGCATTTTCATACTGAGCCTAGCAAAAGCTTGGCCTTATAACTTTTTAAAAGAAAATTCTGACTATATGTGCCCCTCTTTTTTTTAATCTCCCTGTGTTCACAGTCAGAAAGGAAGGCTTGTTAGACAATGCCTGCTGATCAAGGTCATTGTTGATATTCTTTCATCTACAAACAGACCCGCAGCATACAATTCCATTTCAGATGTGGCGTCTTCAATGGGTGCAACTATGCTGTTGGCTGAAGAGGCCAATCCTTGAGAGGTAGATTCTGCCACAAGTGTCGCACATGAAGCTGTCTGATGCCAAGCCGCTGTAGCCACTGGTCATCGTCCCAGCCCCTGAAAAGTCTTGCTATTTCCTCTGTCAAAAGCTAAGTGCAATAATTGATGTCTTGGGCCTTCATGTCGTGCATGGAAGCAGCCCTGAAGTGGAGCTCTGGGCATCCTATTGATTGTCTGGCCAAGGATTTCCCAACATAAGAAGTGTAAAATGTTTACCAATACTGTGGCAGTCTAATAAATTGCTTAGAGGGTCATTTTAGCCTAACTCACTCGACAGGTAGCTGGTGGGATTGGATCAGCCACCTATATAAAAGAATTCAACATGGAAATAAATGTAAACAAGCTGAATTACTATAAAAAAAATACATAAAGGAACTACAACACAAAACACTAGGCAGAAATCTTTCCAGAGCAATTTCCAGAAATTGCAGTAATTGTTGGTATTGATGTTCAATGAATTCTCATCAGTACAGTTATTTACCAGAATTTGAAGTGAAAATATCTGAAGGTCATTCTCGTCTGGCTTTTCCTTTGTTGTTTTCTCTGGTTTCCTTGTGGCAGTGGAAAGCTGTTCAGAAGGATTTATGTAATTCATGTCTTCTGCTTCATGCTCCTCTTGGTCAATTGTGTCCCACAGGTTCAGAATCACAGTGGCAGCCAAGCCATCTGTTAATAGAAGAGATAACTGTCATGTTAACACGATAACTACACACATTTATCCAAGATCTAAACATGTAACATTTTACGTTTTTATTGTGTATTCACGCTATGTCTGTTTGACATTACAGTCCTGATAGCTTCCTACAGCTAAGTAAATACACCACATGATTTTAATTTGCCAAAAAGAAATCTCAGACTTAATCTTTAGTTTTTGTTTACTTAGCTATTCTCAATTGGGAAGATAGCAGAGTGCTGTAATTATCCAGTGTCCTTTGGGTAGGGAAGGGAAAAAAATAGTAAAAATACCCTTGTGATCATGATCAAAAGATGTTGCAGGAAAATATGTAGGAGGATGTTTGGAAAAACAGGATTATACTTGGATGGAATGGCCCCATTTTTGAGTATCCATCCCATTAATATTTACTGTTTGGATTTATGCATAACAAGTGGTCACTTAAACATGATACTAGACGCTCATGTGTGTGGAACTCACAAGTCACTGTTTTCAGAAAAGGGTAAAATATTGGAAACATAACATTTGTGTGTATTTTCAACTATTCACCAAATTTTCTCACATTTATCTGAATATTGCAGATTCATTGAGTTTTGGATAAATTAATAATAAGATTTTTCCCCCATTTTATATCTTCAGATGCATTGGAAATATTCAATCTTAGACTGTGGGGAGTACAGGATTAGATTTGAACAGTTATCCCAGGAGGAATTTCCTGGCACTATTGGGTTTATAGTAAAACATAGCTTTAAGCCAGTTATATATAATGAAAGGAAAAGCCAGAGTGGGAATGTTAAGTGAGAACAAATAGAGCAGATAATGCAAACTAGTAAGAACTGAACAGTGTTAGATTTTCATATGTACGCTGATGACACCAAGCTATACCTCACCACCACCTCTCTCGACTCCATCACTACTGCTAAAATATCAGATTGCTTATCTGACATCCAGTACTAGATGAACACAAATTTCCTCTAATTAAATATTGGAGAGACTGTAGCCATTGTTTTTGGTCCCTGCACTCTGGTTACCAATTCCACTCCTCTCCCTGGCAACACCCTAAGATTAAGCCAGCCTGTTCACAACCTTGGTGTCACATTTGATCCCAAGATGAGCTTCTGACCTCAGATTTGTGCCATTGCTAAGACTGCCTATTTCCACCTCCGAAACATCACCCAACTTCACTGCTGTCTCTACTTATCTGCTGCTGAAACCTTCATTCAAGCCACCATTACCCCTAGATTTGACTATCCCATTGCATTTCTGCCTGGTCTCACACATTCTACTCTCCCTAAATAAGAGGTCATCCAAAGACCCGTGTCTTAACTTGCACCAAGTCCTGTTACCTTATCACCCCTGTGTTCGCTGATCTACACTGGCTCCTAGTCAAGCAGTGTTTTGATTTTTAAATTCTCATCCTTTTCAAATTCTTCTGTGGCTTCATCCCTACCTACATATGAAAACTTCCTCAGCCCTATAACCCTCCAAGATATCTGCACTCCTTTAATTCGGGACTCCTGTGCAACCCCTATTTTAACTGCTCCACCATTGGTGACCTTGCCTTCAGTTGCCTAGCCCCCAACCTCTGGAATAGTCTCCCTGCACTTCTCTGTCTCTCTCCACCTTGCTTTCCTTCTTAAACCTACGTCTAAGACCAAGCTTAGGTCACCTGACCTAATATCAATGTCACACTTTGTTTTATAAAGTTCCATCAAGTGCTTTGGGACATTACATTTTTTAAATGCACCAAATGCATACAAATTGTTGTTGGTCATGAAGTACATCAGACTAGGGAGAATTAAGGCATAAGAAAAAGACCTCCTCATAAAGGGTCTTCCATATGCTGTGCATTCAATGAAAAGGGTGCAAAAATCCTGGAAAAATAGTGCTGTAGGAGTTTTCACAAGTCTTTTAATGAATTTATGGCAGATAAGCAGGAGAATTCTGGTAGAAATTTGCACCCCTAGTATTGTTGGTGTTAGTATGTTATCCGGACAGCACGGTGGAAGAGTGGTTAGTGCTGCTGCCTCACAGCTCCAGGGACCCAGGTTTGATTCTGATGTCGAGTTTCTGTCCGACTGGAGTTTGCACATTGTCCGCATGGGTTTCTGCTGGATGCTCTGGTTTCCTCCTACCATCCAAAGACATGCTTGTTAGGTGGATTGGCTATGGTTAAATTGCCCCTTAGTGTGAGTGTGTGCCTGTAATGGACTGGTGTCTGGTCCTGGGTGTACCCTATCTAGTGCCCATTGCCTGTCAGGATAGGCTCTGACTCCCTGCAACCCTGAATTGGACTTTTCTAATATGGTAGGAAGGGAAAAGACCTTGTGAACAGCATATCATCTACTTTGATATCTCTGCAAAAGCAAATTCACAGCATAACAAAAAAGAAATGGGTCAAATAAAAAAAAGCAAATAAAATCCTATGCCAATGAAAGGATAAGGCATGAATTTTCACCATCACATCCTTTGGATGCTTCTTTTTCATTTTACCTGTATTTTGTATCTTTTCAATTCCAGAACAAGTTGTAGATCATGAAGAAAATGGACATTCAACTTGCATTTATACAGTGCCTTTACTGTAGAAAAACATTATATGATGTTTCAAAGAGCGTAATCAGACAAAAATGGATCTGATCCAAACAAGTAATAACCATATACTTGTCAGAGGTAGGTTTTCAAAGGATTCTGAAAGGAGGAGAGGGAGGTAGAGTAGTTTGGGCTAGGATTTTCAGAGTATATGGTCTAAGCAGTGTAAAGAACGGCTCCATCAGTAGGTTGAAGGGGGAGGGAGAGAGACTGGGTCAAAATCCTGGAACTCCCTACCTAATAGCACTGAGAGTGCACCTTCACTACACAGACTACAGCAGTTCAAGAAGGCGACTCACCATCAACCTCTTAAGTGAAATTAGGGATGGACAATAAATGCTGGCTTTGCCAGCAATGCTAACATACCATGAATGAATAAAAAAAACTTCCAGTGAGTCTCTTGCTATTGTTTTCCTGGCCAATCTTACTTCATTCACCCGTCATAAATTACAGCTTGCCCAAAACTCTGATACCCTTTTCTCCCGCACCAAGTCCTGCTTGCACAACATCCCTGTCCTTATTCTTGATAGACTTCCAGTCCCCCATTACCTGTCATTTAAAATTCTCATACTCATGTTTAAGGGGAGGTGGTGGCATAGTGGTATTGTCACTGGACTAGTATTCTAGAGACCCAGGGTAGTGCTCTGGGGACCCAGGTTCAAATCCACCAGGTTCAAATTCAAATCCATGGCAGCTGGTGAAATTTGAATCCAATAAAAATCTGGAATTAAAAGTCTAATGATGATCATGAAACCATTACTGATCATTGGAAAGGAAATCTGCTGTCCTTACCTGGTCTGACTTACTTACATGTGACTCCAAACCCACAGCATGTGGTTGACTCTTAAAAAAATGTCCTCTGAATGAGGGCAATTAGGGATGGGCTGGCCCTGAACCATGTCCAGCCCATCTCCTGCGCATCCGCCCTCATGCCTTCTCCCGCCCAGAAACATGATAGGGTCCCCCTTGTCCTCACTTATCACCCCACCAGCCTCCGCATTCAAACGATCATCCTCCACCATTTCTGCCAACTCCAGCATGATGCCACTACCAAACACATCTTCCCTTCACCCCCACTGTCGGCATTCCATAGGGATCGTTCCCTCCGGGACACCCTGGTCCACTCCTCCATCACCCCGCTACTCCCCAACCCCCACCTATGGCACCACCCCATGCCCGCGCAAAAGATGTAACACCTGCCCCTTCACTTCCTCTTTCGTCACCGTCCAAGGGCCCAAACACTCCTTTCAAGTGAAGCAACATTTCACTTGCATTTCCCCCAACTTAGTCTACTGCATTCGTTGCTCCCAATGCGGTCTCCTCTACATTGGAGAGACCAAACGTAAACTGGGCGACCGCTTTGCAGAACACCTGCAGTCTGTCCACAAGAATGACCCAAACCTCCCTGTCGCTTGCCATTTCAACACTCCACCTTGCTCTCTTGCCCACATGTCTGTCCTTGGCTTGCTGCATTGTTCCAGTGAAGCCCAACGCAAACTGGAGGAACAACACCTCATCTTCCAACTAGGCACTTTACAGCCTTCCGGACTGAATATTGAATTCAACAACTTTAGGTCTTGACGTCCCTCCTCCATCCCCACCCCCCTTCTGTTTCTTCCCCCTTCCTTTTGTTTTTTTCCAATAAATTATATAGATTTTTCTTTTTCCCTCCTATTTCCATTATTTTTAAATATTTTTAAATCTTTTATGCTCCCCCCACCCCCACTAGAGCTATACCTTGAGTGCCCTACCATCCATTCTTAATTAGCACATTCGTTTAGATAATATCACCAACTTCAACACCTATGCGTTCTTTTGTTCTGCCGTCTGTGACATCTTTTGATGATCTGCTTCTATCACTGCTTTTGCCTACAACCACACCACCCCCCTCCACTTCTCTCCCCCCCACCCAACCCCCCCCTCCACTTCTCTCCCCCAACCCCCCCCCAACACAACCCCCCCCCCCCCCCCCCCCCACAACCCCCCCCCCACCACCACCTTAAACCAGCTTATATTTCAACCCTTCCTGGGATTCACCTAGTTCTGTCGAAGGGTCATAAGGACTCGAAACGTCAGCTCTTTTCTTCTCCGCCAATGCTGCCAGACCTGCTGAGTTTTTCCAGGTAATTCTGTTTTTGTTTTGGCCTGGCCAGTGATGCCCACACCACATGAAAGAATTTTAAAAAGGAATTCCCTGTAACCTCTCCTAGCCGGCCAGCTCCTTCCAAAATCTCCGTTCCTTTGACTCTGTGACTACTTGTGCATTCCCTCTTCTTTCATTCCACCATTGTTATCCATGTCACACTTAAAAACTGCTTGCTACCCATCTTAATATTCCCTTACTTCCCTTCCACATCAATTTTTTGATTACAACTATGAAATATATATGAGGCATAGGAGCTTGCAGACCGATATAGATAGGTTGAGTGCGTGGGCAAAAATCTGGCAGACGGAGTATAATGTGGGAAAATGTGAAGTTGTTCACTTTGGCATGAAGACTAAAGAAGCGAAGTATTACTTAAATGGAGAACAACTGCAGAATTCTGAGGTGCAGAGGGATCTAGGCGTTCTCGAGCATGAGTCACAAAACATTAGTATGCAGGTACAGCTTGTAATCAAGAAGGCTAATGGAATGCTATCCTTTATTATGAGAGGAATTGAACATAAAAGTAAGGATGTTATACAGGACATTGATGAGACCACATCTCGAATACTGTGTGCAGTTTTTGTTTCCTTATTTAAGGATGTAAATGCATTGGAGGCGGTTCAGAGGAGGTTTACCAGATTGATACTTGGAAGGAGTGGGTTGTCTTTTGAGGATAGGTTGGACAGGCTGGGCTTGTTTCCACTGGAGTTTAGAAGAGTGAGGGGTGACTTGATTGAAGTATACAAGATCCTAAATGATCTGGACATGGTGAATGTGGAAAGGGTGTGGGCAAGTCCAGAAATAAGGCTCATTGTTTTAAAGTTAGGGGTCGCCCTTATTGGATAGAGATGAGGAGAATTTTTTTCTCTGAGGGTTGTACACTGGAACTCTTGTGCCTCGGAAGGCAGTGGAAGCGGTATCACTGAATATTTTTAAGGCAGACATGGATAGATGCCTGTCAGGCAGGGGAATCAAAAGTTATCGGGGGTAGATGGGAATGTAGAACTCGAAACATGAGCAGATCAGCCATGATCTTATTGAACGACAGATGGAGCTTGCTCAGGGGACTAAATGGCCTACTTCTGCTCCTAGTTTTTATGTTTGTATATTATAAATGCAAGTTGTTGTTACTGCAGGATTTGTAAAAGGTAGTTTCATAGTTTCACTGTTAATTTGTTGTTAATCCATCTGCACTCACTCGTTTAGTCTGAATTTTCTAATCTTAGGTATGCTTTGTTTTGCGTGCTCAGTAATATTCTTTCAGATGTGTCCATTGCCTTCTGCTGAAATGTTGACAGGTCTTTTAAACATTTTAAAATATTAAATTAATTTATGTCCTCTGGATTTAGACAACTTTGATACAGAATGTAAAAATATTTAAGATAACTTAGTTTTATCACATTGTAAAAAGATAACCAAAATTCTTCCTTGATCATTTTTTTGGATTGGAGACTGGCAATGTGACAACCATTTTCAAGAAAGGGTGTAAGGCCATTGCTCGTAACTACAGTCCGGTCAGTGTTACATCAGCAGTGGGTAAGGTTTTAGAATCAATAAGCGGAGAAAAAAAATCAACAGGCACTCAGAGGGGTTTGAGTTAATTAAGGAGAGCCAGAATGGGTTTTTAAAAGGCAGATCATGCTTGACTAATGTAATTGTCCTTTTTGATGAAGTAATAAAAAAGGCTGGTGAAAGGAATGCAATGGATGTTGTCAAGATGGATTTTAAGAAAGTGTTTGACAAAGTACCTTATAAAAGGGTGGTTACCAAAATTGAGGCTCATGGAATCAGAGAGTCATTGTCAGCTTGGATAAAATATTGGCTTAAGGACAGAAAATAGATAGTTGTGGTAAATGGTTGTTTTTCAGACTGGAGGATATAGACAGTGGTGTTCCTCAAGGGTCAGTGTTAGGACTATTGCTTTATATATAATTTGGTTATTGGAATACAGAATAAAATTTTAAAAATTGCTGATGATACCAAACTTAGAGGTCTGGCAAACAGTGAAGACAATACCAGTTGACTCAAACAAGATTTGGATAGGTTAACAGAATGGGCGGACAAGTGGTAAATGGAATTTAATACAGAGAACTGTGAGTTGATGCATTTTGGCACAAGGGATGAGAGAGGCAATATAGACTTAATGGCAGCATTCTAAAGAGTTTGAAAGGATAGAGGGCTGGGGGATTCATGTGTATCGATCTTTGAAGGAGGCAGGACATATTGAAAGATTAGTTAGCAAAGCATATGGGATCTTGGGCTTCATAAATAGAGCATGGAGTACAAAATCAGGGAAGTTATGCTGAACCTTTATAAAGCTCTGGTTAGGGCAAAGCTAGAGTTTGGTGTCCAGTTTTGGTCACCATACTTTAGGAATGATGTGAGGGTCCTTGAGAGGGTACAGAGGAGATTTATCAGAATGGTTCCAGGGATGAGGGATTTTAGCTACAAGGTTAGATTGGAGAAGCTGGCGTTGTTCTTCATGGAGCAAAGGAGATTGAGGGGAGATTTGATAAGAGATGTACAAGATTATGACAGGTTAGATAAGGTATACAAAGAAAAGCTGTTCCCATTAATTCATGGTACAAGCTATACAGCAAATTGTAATGGCCTGGAACCTGTTGCCAATGAGGTGGTGGAAGTGGGCGCAAAGAATGATTTCAAAAGAAAACAGGATGGAGACTTGAGGGAACTAAGCTTGCAGGACTACGGAGATAGAACAGCATAATGGGATTGACTGGATTGGTCTACAAAGAACTGGCATGGATTTGATGGGCCGAATGGGCTCCTTCTGTGCTGCAATATCTCTTATGACTCTTTATGTCAGTTTTCTCCTCAATGTTTTAGTGATGACAATGTTTCATCCTTGGTAACTAGGTTTGTTTTTGTTAAAAATCAGTTATTGTGGTAAAACCTTTTGTCAAGCTGGATGAAATGGTGGGTTAGAATATCAGGTTGTAGCTTGATTTTAGGTATCTTCTTTTTTGGTGGTAAAGAAAGAAAGGACTTGCATTATATGGTGCCTTTCATGACCAAAGGATATCCAAAAGTACTTCACAGCCAACTAAGTACTTTTTTTACATCCACTTGAGAGCAAATGGAGCCTCAGTTTAACATCTCATACACAGATGGCATCTCTGAAATAAAGGTGAAAAGCCCTACTAATTTTAATAATGGAACTTCTCAGTTGCCTTCACTTGACATAGAGATAAGTAATAACAGGTGATTTCTGTTTTATAAACTCAACATCAAAAGGCTAGATTTTCTTTCAGGCGTTTCTAGATTATCCACCTTAAAATTTCAGGTGGCAATCCAAATAGACTATCCAAACAAAGAAATATTTCACAATTATCTTCTACTTTGATTATTGTCTGATCTTATTAATTTTAGCAAATATAGGTTAAAAAATCTGATTATTTTACTATTACATTATACAATGTTCATTCTTAATTGATCCTTTAATTTTGCCAAACTAATTACTGAAAGTATTTGGGTGTGAAGGACACCAAAGAGCAAGGATTGCCTGTAAAGCGAATGAGAAAAAGCTGGAAATACTCAGCAGGTCAATCAGCATTGGTACTGGCGTCTCCTAGGCAGCCTTCTGCCTCATGAGACAATGATTTGCACCTTGATGGTCAACTCTGTGTTAACCCTCACCTAGTGTGGCTCAGGGGCTCCCCATATCTGGCATGGAAGTCTCTGCCTCATTTGCTGCATATGAAGACAGTGGGCTGAGAAGGTACAGGATTCACTAGCCTATGTCTTCTCAGAGACCTCTTCTTGGCCAGCTGAGTGTTTTGTTTCTCATTTCTCCCAATGTCCCTCCAAAGGTCACAGCCAACTGTCTTATTGGTTGTCTGCATCCATGTTTGTCAACTTTATATCTTGCTTGCAATTATCCATGTAATGGAGGTATGGATGTCCAGAAGGTTGTGACCCAGTGGCCAGTTCACCAAACATAAGGTCTTTGGGTATACAGCCGTCATCCATCTGATGATTGCAAGTCAGTGCAGATGTGATTGTGGAACAACAGAAACCCGACCAAGAATACCAAACTGCGAGTCTACCGAGGCTGTATCCTCAGTGCACGCCTTTATGCTGGTGAGACCTGGGCAACATATATTAAGCTGGAGAAAAGGTTGAATAGTTTCCACCTTCATTGTCTTGAACGTATCCTCAGCATCTCTAGGCAGGACAAGGTATACCAACTCGGAGTTCCTGCATGGTGCTAATTCCAGTACTACCGAAGCATATTGTGTATAAGAGTAATAATTTAATTTTAAGTTATGTTTTATCTGGTTTGGTGATTCATTTTTTTTAATCAGACGTGCGTGCCCCTTTATTAATAGGGTGACACTTGAGTTTGATTTTCATTTGGCGCTGGGTCAGCGTCTCCTCACGGATTATTTTGAAAATAAAAGCATTTGTCAAAAAAAGTTAGACAATAAAATGAAAATGTTGCTGAATATTTCTGGGGTTTTTTTTCTGTTGTCAGGTTTCCAACATCCTGTTGCGTTTCGTCTCTTGTTTTGAAAGGATTTGCCTGCTGGCCCCTTAACCTCTGACCTTCCCCATGGAAACCAAAATGGCTCCGGGACAACAGAGACGCGTAGTCGGTTAGAATGTGCAGTCGGCGAAATGGTTTTTAAACAGGGGAACCGATAAAACACCCAGCCAGCCAGCCAGCCAGCCGTGGTGGGGGTGGGGGCAGACAGCAAGCGGACACCTAGAGGTGAGGTGTCTGACAGGACGGGACATTTTTAATCCTCTTTATCATATGAGAATTAATGAATCGCCAGTTACTGGGGGGTGGGGAAGGAGAGTCCATCCGATCTCTCTCTCTCTCTTTTTCCCACCCCCACCCCCCCCGTGTGTGTGTGTGTGTGTGTGTGTGTTTGTGTGTGAGAGAGTTTTGAAACCCCTGCCCCTTTGGAAGTGAATCGGTGCCGTTACAACCATTTTACTCACTTCAAATGTCGGTGCGACGGGTCAATTATTCTCGCGGCAGTTTCCACAGGTTTGAATGTGTTTTCAGGCTTTATAAAATCGATGTGTTCGCCGCTGAACACACTGTACTGAACGCAGACACGGCGGCGCTGGTGGTCTAGTCCCGACGCCAGGACACACACTCATGAGTTCGTTTGGCCTCCTGACAGTCTCTTGGTGATCTCCGGTCCACCCATCGATGGGTTGAGTGACCATTTGACTTTTTTTTATATATATAAACGGTCTTAAAAGCCAAATGTCATCCTGTTCGAAGGCGGCTCCTACCCTCTTCCGAATGGATACAATTGCCGCAAATTAGACATTTGTTTCGCCAATTAAAGGTGCCCCTGATCCCACGAGTGAGGTTTCTATCATCTTATTGTTTGTTTATCTGTCTCTAAACATTTAGTATAAAAACGAATTGAACTTCAGTGACGTTGTACCCATACAATACTTATATTTTTTGTTTATTGTATTATATTTCCAAATATTGATTCCATATTTGCATGAACTCTAGTGCCTTTTACATTATGGAGAACTTGGACACCAAGCAGAAACTGGGTTGTTAGAGTAAATGACTGTGGACACCGGTTTTGTTTAGGCTTGAACATAAAGAGCAGGAAATGTTCAGGAATTTTGTGGTCTGTGCATTGGGAAATGGAAAGCTAGAGGAGGTTGTTGAGGACTGTGGTGATGGTTGAACAGGACTGAATGTTGGAATGCATTAAAAGTTGGGGTCTGTGATGGAGATGTAAAACTGGTGCAGTCCCAGTGACTTTGTGATCGCTAATCATGTAGCTGAGATGCAGCATTTATGGAAGAAACAAAGGGAGGCCAAAAATGAAACCTTTGAGTACAGTGTAATCATGAAAGGTACTATGCCTTGGAGAGTTGATTGTAGTAATGGTCTCTGGAAAGATTGAGAATGGTTAAATAGACTGTGGTCATAGCCATACAGAATATTGTTGGTTTTGACATTGAGGTTTTAAACAGGGAAAGATTGGGTTTAGGTGAGATGATTGGATTAGCAGCTGAGAGGAAGGGAAGATTAGAAATGTGGTAGTTGTAGAGGAATGAAGGGCGGCCTCTTTAAGGGTTGGGTTAATGAAGACAGTTTTGACAGTAGGAAGAACGATATCTGAGGAAAAAGAGCAGTTCACAATATTCAAAAGCACTGGGCTGAGAAGAGGTGGTGGACAGCAGTTTCAGTGAGCTGGTAATATATTTTATGGAGGAGATGAAAAAGGCTTTTGTGTGACATTTCTTGAATTGGTTTGATTGAATAGCCAACAGAAAATCGAAATGAGTATTTTAACTTTTCATATATACCACAAGTTTAATACATTGTATCACTTTGACATCAAATAAAATTTAGGTCTCCTGAACAAGAAGAATTTGCGTTAATTACCTTCCAATGCAATTGTACCGCAATATAGTATCTGTTGAATGCATAGTCAGCAAACCTTTTTGTATTTCAGAATGAGCCCAGTTTAATATGACACTACAGTTTGCCAACAATGGATTCTGTATGTTATTCAATGCATGCATAGACCTCTGCTCTTTTCACAGCTCATTTTAACGTTAGAGCATGATAGGGGTGTCTGCTTTGTTCTAACATTAAGGATACTGAATATGATGATTAAAATTTTCTCCTGGTGTTCGAAAGGTACTTCTGAAATGTGGCATTGGAACGAGTTGGGAGTTTTGTTTGCAGCCAGTACAAGACCAGATTGATGTGAAATTGCCTCTTGGAAAGAGTTGCAAATAGCTGTCATGTGCTGAAGTGTCAAATTAGGACAGGATGTAAAAGTCATGCTGATATTTAATTCATTGAGGTGCACTGTAAACTGCTTTGTGTCAATGCAGAAGTGGCAGCATAAGTACAGTTGACAAATCGCTTGTTTCAATAATGTCTTTGTTTCGATTTCTAATTGCTAAAACATATACAGGTCAAACAACCATCATAACATGCTGATTTTATTCACTGAGCACTTGCAGTAGCAACAACTTTCCTACTCCTGGTAAGGAATTAACTAAATTCCTGAAAACACACAATATAGATACTTGCTTCACTTCAAGGGCTTGGATGAGATTGTTGTTATGATCTCCGTAGAGATCATTAACTTTTAAAGAGAAATTTGAACACCCAGTGATTAATTGAAAGGACTATGGCACAAGATTTCACATTTTTAAACAAAAACATTTTACTGTGGGTAAAAAAAATTAAGTAAAGCAAGCACTACTGACTTAATACTATAGTTTGTTAAGACTGAGAATGTATATCCTGCTCCCATTTTTACTTGCTAATTCCATTCAAGAGCTTCCTTTATGCATTACGAGATCTTGAGGGTTCATTCACTTCCTTCTGATATCAAACAAACTATACCACAGCTCTCTGGAATTCACTTTGATTTCTCCTCAGTGCCATTCTTTGCGTTACCCGATTTCATGGGGATCCTTTCATTAGTTTTTGGCTAAAAGACCCTCTAACTTTTCTTCAAAACTTAATGACTGTGAACTTCTCAGTTCAAGCTTGGGCCTCACTGCACTTGTGCTCAGTGATTTTAAAAATAAAGAGTACCCAGATTCTTGATGGCCTCTATGCTCCGTATCCTGGCTTTGAACAGACACGGACTGCTTTTTCCCTGCCTGCTCCCAGGCTAACTGCCTTTCGGTATGAGGGTAATTGTAGATTTCATCCTCTAGCTTCAAGTTAGGCAAATCTTTCAACCTCTTTTCCCTTCACAAACTCTATCTCCAAATTGAGTGGGAGCTCCCACTCGTATTCCTTGAGGTGAACAATAAAGTTAGTATTTTCTCTGCTTAGGGTGCAGGCCTGGCTAATGTTCATCTCTTTTGCTCCAACAACTCTTAGTGAGCTACAAACTACACAAGACCAAAGTTGCAACTTTCTCTCTATGATTTCCCTGGGTTATAAGAAAGCTTGTAACTTGATCCCAAAAATGGCTTCCCTAACTGCTTCTCTATGGCAAGGTGAAACATCTTAGCCCTGATCCAAGAATCAATGTTAGCTATCTCTGCCACCTTAGAAACAGAGAGGCAGATTTCACTACAACTATTTACAATCTTGATACCCTTAATATGTTTGAGTTTCAGGAGACTTCAAGTCTTTTGATTGTGAACAGAGCAACAGCTGTGATTTCCTCAAATGTAAATATCAGTCACCTACCTCTAAGTAATACAATTTGAGTATTCCCTTTGTACTGTACCAATTACCACCCAGCATTTACAGTCAGGTAGATTCCAGCACAGATCACATGTTTCCATTAATTTACTCTAAATTTAAAGATAGAGTCCCAAACTATAACTCACAAATCAAAAGATACAGTCTTAAAACATAATAATCATAACTTTGCCATTGTGACATTATAGATAAAATATTGTATGATGCAAGTGGGTAGGGTTAATGCCAAGCATATGTATAAACATACTGGCTCTAAATTAAAGTCTGATAAGAGTGAGAGAAAGAGATCTGGCTTAGCTTCTTTTATGTTGTGAGCTCTCGATTTGTCATTTTTTCTAAGTTTTGTTACGATCCCAATAGGGACCATTAATGTTTAATGAGAAATTCAAACACCCAGTAATTAAATGAAAGGACCACGCCACAAGATTTCACGATTTTGAGCAAAAATAAACTTTATTGTATATCTTAAAAAAAACTTGAAGAAAATGCACTAGTAATTTAATGCTATGTAACTATATATGCTATGAATCCAGTTTTACTTTTACTTCCTCCCAAGAGTTCCCTTGTCTTAGAAAACGTAGAAGATTCATTCACTTCTTCAGGGAGCAACCTAAAGGTTTGCCACAGTCCTCAGGAATTCACTTTGATTTCTCCTCAGTTTTCCAGTCTGACACTTGGACATTTAGAGCTCTTTTTCTTTGCGAATATTCCATTGCCTTCTTGCCCTCCTTTTCCTACAGCTTCCATCTAAGACAATTGTTCAAGCTGACTGCTTTATGCTACAAGGCTAACTGCATTTCAGTGGGAGGGTCACTGGAGATTTCTTTCTTTAGATCCAAGCAAGGCAAATCTTCCAGCTTTTTTCCCCTCATGAGTTCCAACTGAGCTGAGACCTACACAAGATCAAATCTGCAACTGCCTTCTGTGAATAACACCTAGATAAATCAAACAAAAGAAACTTCAAAGCCCCACAGCCTATCTCCATGGCAATGTAGCATACTTTGGGATGTTCCAAACAGAAATGCAAACTAATCTTACCTTCAAAACAACCCCTTTTGATTCTGTGACCCATATGAATAATTTATATATTCTATTTGAGATAAGTGTAGACCTTTGGCTCTATTGCAAGCTTAGAGATGGGTCATTCATTGTTTACGTTTTCTCACTGCTAATTCTGACCTTGTAAAATAAACACAGGTTATATTTTAACTGTAATTAGCCCTGGATTTTTTTATTTGCATTTACATTAGGGTTATTTATTAGTGTCTTAATCAAGCTTTTCCACTTATCCCATTAAAAACAATCCAATTCCTAAAACTAAAAGTTACATTTTAAACATATGAATTATGAAACTAGATATTCAAAACAGTTTCATAAATTCATTCTAGGATTTTAAATGACAAAGGAACATATGAATATTGTAAAAAAAAAAATGACAGCCAGGAAAAGGCCAGCTGATACATCAATTGTGCCTCAAAGCCATGATGCTTGAAGCATCATTACGAGACACTTCTTTCTCCACCTCCTCCTGCTGCCCGTCCCCCCTGCCCACCCTCCACTCCCCCTTCGCTGTTGCAGCCATGTAATCTCCGAGGAGAGACAATAAAGCAAGAGAAAAACAGGACCAATAAAGAAAAAATAACCTCTTGTATGTACATAGAAAGGTTAATTTAAAAGCAAAATACTGTGGATGCTGGAAATCTGAAATAAAAACAGAAAATGCTGCAAAAACTCAGCAGGTCTGGCAGTATCTATGGAGAGAGAAACAGAGTTAATGTTTCAAGTTCATATGACTCTTCTTCAGAGCCAGAGTTAATTGATTGGTTAGGAATAATATGTACAAGCTACATAAACATAGAACTAGGTTAGACGCTGAGAGATTTTTCTTTTTCTAGAAGGCTATCGATCCTTTAGGACAGTTTTCCAGCTCATGCAGATTAACTACAAAAATTCAAGAGGGAGCTGGGCAAGTTCCTGGGGGAGACCAACATTGCTGTGTACAAAAGGTGAGTTACAAAAGGCTATCATGGTCATTGTTATCTCCTGAAACTCTCTTTTGATTGCTTTCCCTGACTTGATGAATGATGTCATTTTTTTCTAGTTTTTGCAACTCTCAGGAGTCTGCAAGGCTGCTGGTGGGCTAGAAGTATTGGGAGACAAATAATACAAAATAAAATCAAGCTAGGTAAACAAAATATAGTAAAGAACCAAAAAATATTAGAAAGCTAAGAGACGGTATGAGGAAAGACGGATAAATAACCAAAGGGAAATAGCAATTACTTTTTATCCATTTATAACATTAAAATAACTGTTAAGGAAAGAGCAGAGCCAATTAAATATAAAATAAGAATTCTTCTTGTGAAGGGTGAAAACATTGGAGAGATAATAAATGAGACCTCCGCCCTTTTTTGTTTACAGAAGAGCGTACGGATACAGGAGGAAGAAGTGATTCAGGTTGGTGGAGCTGAAGTTGGAAGAGGCACCAGCTATCTTGGCTTACATCCTAGAATGATCAGGGAAAATAGAGAGCAAATATCAGAGGCTCTGACCACAATCTTTCAAGCATCCTTGAATGTGGAAGTTGTGCTAGAGGACTGGAGGGTTGCCTCTTTTACACTTCTGTTCAGAAAGAGAGACATCAGGTAGCCATAGATTGGCAGTGGATAAGCTTCTACAGACTATAATATTTGATAAAATAAGTACTCACCTAGAAAGACATGACTAGGGACAGCCAACATGGATTTGTGAAGGCAAGTCAGTCTGATAAATGATGAATTGGGCTTTTTGAGGAAACAACAGAGGGTAATGAAAAGGAAGCAGATGGGAGAAAGAGAGAGAGATGGGGGGGGAAGTGAAAGTGAGGGTGGAAGGAAAATAGGAGGGCAAATGGGGTAGAGAAAGTGAGTAGTATGGAGGAGGATGTGTGAAGGATGGTTGATGGAATAGGGATCCAAGGGGTGGTGATGTTGGTTTGTGGGGGGGATGGGGTTGGGGGGGGGGGGGCGATGGGGTTGGGGGGATTGTGGGGGGGGGCGATGGGGTTGGGGGGATTGTGGGGGGGGGGCGATGGGGTTGGGGGGATTGTGGGGGGGGGGGCGATGGGGTTGGGGGGATTGTGGGGGGGGGGGGGGGCGATGGGGTTGGGGGGTGGTGGGGGGGGGAGTGGGTGGGGGGGGGGATTGTGGGGGGGGGGGGCGATGGGGTTGGGGGGATTGTGGGGGGGGGGGCGATGGGGTTGGGGGGATTGTGGGGGGGGGGGGCGATGGGGTTGGGGGATTGTGGGGGGGGGGGGGCGATGGGGTTGGGGGGATTGTGGGGGGGGGGCGATGGGGTTGGGGGGATTGTGGGGGGGGGGGGGCGATGGGTTGGGGGGATTGTGGGGGGGGGGGCGATGGGGTTGGGGGGATTGTGGGGGGGGGGCGATGGGGGTTGGGGGGATTGTGGGGGGGGGGGCGATGGGGTTGGGGGGATTGTGGGGGGGGGGGGCGATGGGGTTGGGGGGATTGTGGGGGGGGGGCGATGGGGTTGGGGGGATTGTGGGGGGGGGGCGATGGGGTTGGGGGGATTGTGGGGGGGGGGCGATGGGGTTGGGGGGATTGTGGGGGGGGGGGCGATGGGGTTGGGGGGGATTGTGGGGGGGGGGGCGATGGGGTTGGGGGGATTGTGGGGGGGGGGCGATGGGGTTGGGGGGATTGTGGGGGGGGGGCGATGGGGTTGGGGGGATTGTGGGGGGGGGGCGATGGGGTTGGGGGGATTGTGGGGGGGGGGCGATGGGGTTGGGGGGATTGTGGGGGGGGGGCGATGGGGTTGGGGGGATTGTGGGGGGGGGGCGATGGGGTTGGGGGGATTGTGGGGGGGGGGGCGATGGGGTTGGGGGGATTGTGGGGGGGGGGGCGATGGGGTTGGGGGATTGTGGGGGGGGGGGCGATGGGGTTGGGGGGATTGTGGGGGGGGGGCGATGGGGTTGGGGGGATTGTGGGGGGGGGGCGATGGGGTTGGGGGGATTGTGGGGGGGGGGGCGATGGGGTTGGGGGATTGTGGGGGGGGGGGCGATGGGGTTGGGGGGATTGTGGGGGGGGGGCGATGGGGTTGGGGGGATTGTGGGGGGGGGGCGATGGGGTTGGGGGGATTGTGGGGGGGGGGCGATGGGGTTGGGGGGATTGTGGGGGGGGGGCGATGGGGTTGGGGGGATTGTGGGGGGGGGGCGATGGGGTTGGGGGGATTGTGGGGGGGGGGGCGATGGGGTTGGGGGGATTGTGGGGGGGGGGCGATGGGGTTGGGGGGATTGTGGGGGGGGGGGCGATGGGGTTGGGGGGATTGTGGGGGGGGGGCGATGGGGTTGGGGGGATTGTGGGGGGGGGGGCGATGGGGTTGGGGGATTGTGGGGGGGGGGGCGATGGGGTTGGGGGGATTGTGGGGGGGGGGCGATGGGGTTGGGGGGATTGTGGGGGGGGGGCGATGGGGTTGGGGGGATTGTGGGGGGGGGGGCGATGGGGTTGGGGGGATTGTGGGGGGGGGGGCGATGGGGTTGGGGGGATTGTGGGGGGGGGGGCGATGGGGTTGGGGGGATTGTGGGGGGGGGGGCGATGGGTGGGGGATTGGGGGGGGCGATGGGTTGGGGGGATTGTGGGGGGGGGGGCGATGGGGTTGGGGGGATTGTGGGGGGGGGGGGCGATGGGGTTGGGGGGATTGTGGGGGGGGGGGCGATGGGGTTGGGGGGATTGTGGGGGGGGGGGGCGATGGGGTTGGGGGGATTGTGGGGGGGGGCGATGGGGTTGGGGGGGATTGTGGGGGGGGGGGCGATGGGGTTGGGGGGATTGTGGGGGGGGGGGCGATGGGGTTGGGGGATTGTGGGGGGGGGGGCGATGGGGTTGGGGGGATTGTGGGGGGGGGGGCGATGGGGTTGGGGGGATTGTGGGGGGGGGGGCGATGGGGTTGGGGGGATTGTGGGGGGGGGGGCGATGGGGTTGGGGGGATTGTGGGGGGGGGGCGATGGGGTTGGGGGGATTGTGGGGGGGGGGGGGCGATGGGGGTTGGGGGGATTGTGGGGGGGGGGCGATGGGGTTGGGGGGATTGTGGGGGGGGGGGCGGGCGATGGGGTTGGGGGGATTGTGGGGGGGGGGGCGATGGGGTTGGGGGGATTGTGGGGGGGGGGGCGATGGGGTTGGGGGGATTGTGGGGGGGGTGGGATGGGGTTGGGGGGATTGTGGGGGGGGGGGGCGGATGGGGTTTGGGGGGGATTGTGGGGGGGGGTGGGATGGGGTTGGGGGGATTGTGGGGGGGGTGGGATGGGGTTGGGGGGATTGTGGGGGGGGTGGATGGGGTTGGGGGGATTGTGGGGGGGGGTGGGATGGGGTTGGGGGGATTGTGGGGGGGTGGGTGGGATGGGGTTGGGGGGATTGTGGGGGGGGTGGGATGGGGTTGGGGGGATTGTGGGGGGGGTGGGATGGGGTTGGGGGGATTGTGGGGGGGGTGGGATGGGGTTGGGGGGATTGTGGGGGGGGTGGGATGGGGTTGGGGGGATTGTGGGGGGGGTGGGATGGGGTTGGGGGGATTGTGGGGGGGGGGATTGTTGGGGTTGGGGGGATTGTGGGGGGGGGATTGTGGGGGGGGGGATTGTTGGGGTTGGGGGGATTGTGGGGGGCGGGATTGTTGGGGTTGGGGGGATTGTGGGCGGGGGATGGGGTTGGGGGGATTGTTGGGGTTGGGGGGATTGTGGGGGGGGGGGATGGGGTTGGGGGGATTGTGGGCGGGGGATGGGGTTGGGGGGATTGTTGGGGTTGGGGATGGGGTTGGGGGGATTGTGGGGGGGGGGGGGATGGGGTTGGGGGGATTGTGGGGGGGGGGATGGGGTTGGGGGGATTGTGGGGGGGGGGGATGGGGTTGGGGGGATTGTGGGGGGGGGGATGGGGTTGGGGGGATTGTGGGGGGGGTGGGATGGGGTTGGGGGGATTGTGGGGGGGGTGGGATGGGGTTGGGGGGATTGTGGGGGGGGGGATTGTTGGGGTTGGGGGGATTGTGGGGGGGGTGGGATGGGGTTGGGGGGATTGTGGGGGGGGGATTGTGGGGGGGGGGATTGTTGGGGTTGGGGGGATTGTGGGCGGGGGATGGGGTTGGGGGGATTGTGGGGGGGGGATGGGGTTGGGGGGATTGTTGGGGTTGGGGGGATTGTGGGGGGGGGGTGCGGTTGGGGGATTGTTGGGGTTGGGGGATTGTGGGGGGGGTGGGATGGGGTTGGGGGGATTGTGGGGGGGGGGATTGTTGGGGTTGGGGGGATTGTGGGGGGGGGATGGGGTTGGGGGGATTGTGGGGGGGGGGCGATGGGGTTGGGGGGATTGTGGGGGGGGGGGCGATGGGGTTGGGGGGATTGTGGGGGGGGGGCGATGGGGTTGGGGGATTGTGGGGGGGGGGCGATGGGGTTGGGGGGATTGTGGGGGGGGGGCGATGGGGTTGGGGGGATTGTGGGGGGGGGGCGATGGGGTTGGGGGGATTGTGGGGGGGGGGCGATGGGGTTGGGGGGATTGTGGGGGGGGGGGCGATGGGGTTGGGGGGATTGTGGGGGGGGGGCGATGGGGTTGGGGGGATTGTGGGGGGGGGGCGATGGGGTTGGGGGGATTGTGGGGGGGGGGCGATGGGGTTGGGGGGATTGTGGGGGGGGGGCGATGGGGTTGGGGGGATTGTGGGGGGGGGGCGATGGGGTTGGGGGGATTGTGGGGGGGGGCGATGGGTTGGGGGGATTGTGGGGGGGGGGCGAAGGGGTTGGGGGATTGTGGGGGGGGGCGATGGGGTTGGGGGGATTGTGGGGGGGGGGCGATGGGGTTGGGGGGATTGTGGGGGGGGGGGCGATGGGGTTGGGGGGATTGTGGGGGGGGGGCGATGGGGTTGGGGGGATTGTGGGGGGGGGGGCGATGGGGTTGGGGGGATTGTGGGGGGGGGGGCGATGGGGTTGGGGGGATTGTGGGGGGGGGGCGATGGGGTTGGGGGGATTGTGGGGGGGGGGGCGATGGGGTTGGGGGGATTGTGGGGGGGGGGGCGATGGGGTTGGGGGATTGTGGGGGGGGGGGGCGCTGGGGGTTGGGGGGATTGTGGGGGGGGGGCGATGGGGTTGGGGGGATTGTGGGGGGGGGGGCGATGGGGTTGGGGGGATTGTGGGGGGGGGGCGATGGGGTTGGGGGGATTGTGGGGGGGGGGGCGATGGGGTTGGGGGGATTGTGGGGGGGGGGGGGCGATGGGGTTGGGGGGATTGTGGGGGGGGGGGCGATGGGGTTGGGGGGATTGTGGGGGGGGGGGCGATGGGGGTTGGGGGGATTGTGGGGGGGGGGCGATGGGGTTGGGGGGATTGTGGGGGGGGGGCGATGGGGTTGGGGGGATTGTGGGGGGGGGGGCGATGGGGTTGGGGGGATTGTGGGGGGGGGGGCGATGGGGTTGGGGGGATTGTGGGGGGGGGGCGATGGGGTTGGGGGGATTGTGGGGGGGGGGGGCGATGGGGTTGGGGGGATTGTGGGGGGGGTGGGATGGGGTTGGGGGGATTGTGGGGGGGGGGCGATGGGGTTGGGGGGATTGTGGGGGGGGTGGGATGGGGTTGGGGGGATTGTGGGGGGGGGGATGGGGTTGGGGGGG